>NC_056748.1:1137617762-1137710262 GCF_019279795.1 Protopterus annectens | reverse complement strand
AACTTGGTCAGCCATAGTCCTCCCGTGTTAGCCTGTACCTCAGAGAAATATATACCGAACAAGAGAGGTCCCAGGACTGAGCCTTGTGGGACGCCACTTGTAACTGGTTTAGAGTCTGACATGGCACCTGCAATTCTGACCATGTGGGTTCTATCCCTGAGCCAGTTTGCAACCCATCTTGTAACATAGGGGTTGATATTTAAGCTGGTGAGCTTATTTATGATGCCCAAGTGGGGTATTGTGTCGAAGGCTTTTGCGAGGTCCAGGTAGGCTGTGTGGACTACCTTCCCTTCATCTATGGCCTTGGTGACTATTTCAAAGAAGTCAACCAGGTTCAAGAGGCAAGATCTGCCCTTAACAAAGCCGAATTTGGTAGGATCCAGTGTTTGGAGGTTCCCAATGTCTTTGTTTATGAGTTCTATGATGATATGCTCCATAGCTTTGCAGACCAGGCTAGTCAGGCTTATAGGGCGATAGCTTCCGGGGTCCGTTATGGCACCACCTGTGTGGAGTGGGACCACTGTAGCTGTACACCATTCCTTGGGTACATATCCTGTAGTAAGGCTGAGATTGAACAGTGACTTTATGTGAGGGTTCAGTTCTTCTTGGAGCTCGTGTAAGACACAGCCCAGGACACCGTCCGGTCCCATTGATGCTGTGTTTTTTTGCTTTGGAGAGGGCAGCTCTCACCTCTGCATCTGTGATGTCAGGGAGGCTAAACTGTTGGGATAGACATTTGCACTTTTGGGGGGGAAGGGGGGAGAAGTTTGCACTGAACCTGTCTGCCAGGATGTTGGCAATGTCTGTGAGTTCAGTGTATTTTTTGTTACTTTGCACTAACTCAGAGCATATCTGGGAGTTGCCACCCAGGTTCCTGACATAACTAAAGAAGGCCTTGTGATTATCTTTAGCGTCTTGTGCAATTTTTCTTTTGAAGTTGGCCTTAGATAATTTTATGAGGGATCGTAGTTTCTTGCTAGTACTGATCAGAGATGCCTTCCCTTTTTGGGATTTTGCTCTATCATGTAGTAGCTTCCTCCTTCTGTTGTATAGCTTATTTATGGTTGGGGTCCACCAGACAGGTCTCCTGCCTTTGGAGGAGTGAGTCTTGGTTTTATTTGGGATAGCACAATCCATGCATTCCTGTAGGTGTCCATAGAATGCGTTTGTAAAGGATTCTGCGGTTTGGGACGTATTTTCCACTGGCCCAGGGGCTTTGAAGGCTTCCACCTTGGTTTTGAGAAGTGTGAAGTTTGCTTTTGAGAGGTTCTTCACCGTGGTTCCCTCGGCTGGGGATGGGGATGGGATATGGATGTCCAGTGAGATTAATTTATGGTCAGATCTTACCAATGAGGGGTATACCTCTGGTATGTAACATAGAGTCCCCATGTTGGTGATGATCAGGTCCAATATGTTTTCCCCTCTTGTGGGAGTGATGACCAGTTGTTCCATAGCATTTGAGTTTATAAATTCTAGGAACCATTGGGCAAGGGTGTTAGGGCTTGAGTAGTGCTCCCAGTCTATTTTTGGGTAGTTGAAGTCACCCAATATGATGGTGTTTGGGGAGACCTTCATGTTCTCCAGTGTTCTCAGGAAAGCTGAGTGAGGTTCTTGAGTTTGGGAGGGTGGTCTGTAGCAGGCTACAAACTGAAAGGCAGTTTTGCCCACTGTTAGTTGCACATGCATGGTCTCCGATGCTTCGTGCAGTGCCACTAACCTGGAGGTGTGGGTATCTTTGATGAATATGGATACTCCCCCTCCTTTTGTGGTTCGGTCTGAGTTTTGGGGCCGAAAAGCATGGTATGAGGTATAACCTGGTAGTGCTGGGGTGCTCTCGGGAGCCTTGAACCAGGTTTCTGTTACTGCACAGATATCGATATTCTCCATACTGAGGAGAGCCTCGAGTGCATGCATTTTGAGGTTTAGACTTCTGACATTGAGCAGCATTACTCTCAGTTTTTTGTTACTTGTGCTATTTATGGTGGTGGGTTTGTCTTTTGAGCCTTGCCTAAAAAAGGCACTATGGGCGTGGCAAGAGCCTTGGCCAGTATTTGAAAGCCTAAGGGTGACAGATGCAAGCTGTCTCTAGCAAAGCAGTGTGGCTTATCGAGCTTGTCATCCTAGGCTGACAGACACTGGATCCCCTTTGAATGACGCCAAACGCTTAGCCAATTGTTGAAATTGATAATTTTTTTTCTCTATACTGTGGTATCATTCTTGGTGAGGGCAGGATACTACTCAGGGTCTGTGTCATATCGACCTGGGCTACATGATCAGAGAGCTCCTCCATGTCTCTTTTCATGTAGTCCATGGAGGTACGGCTCAGGTCATTCACACCAACAAGGACAATGACAGAGTTATATTTGTACTTGTTCTGGAGTGACCTGAGTGCTTGTGTTATGTGGCGGATCCTGGCACCCGACAGGCAACTAACAGTAACCATCTCCTTGTTCAGCCTAGTGAGTGGGACGTCAGTGTGCCTGACTATAGAGTCACCTATTGCTAGTGTGCTGGGTATGTTATTTTGCCTTAAGGGCTGCGATTCTGTGGCACATTGGTTTTGTGAAGTATGTGTTTCATGGTTTGTGTTGGGGGATGGAAGTTGCTTGGATGTCTGCTTTGGAGGTCTCTGTTGCTTTTGCAGATTTTTATTTAGAGCCTCTGAGTATGTTTTTGTGTATTTATGTGTGTTTTTTGCCAGTGCTGGTTTCATAGGTCTGTGTGAGACTGGTGGTGTGATGCAAGAAATTCCCTTCTCCTATTGACTGCCTGGTCCAGTCTTGGGTTGAGAGAGCTTAGCCTCCAGTTTGGCTGTATAATTGCATCTCTCGCATGTATTAGTGTTTGGTGGAAGGAGGAGAGGGTTGTTTGTGTACATGAGGCAATTGTAACATTGCCTCAAAATGCCCAGATTCACCAGTTGGACTGGAGAGTACACCTGAAACTGCCCTTTGTAAATGCCTGGATAGGTACAGTGAACTGTTTTACTGATTGTCTGGTAAGGACGAATAGAGAGCCTTGTCCTTCTCTACAGTATAGGGGGTCTAGTGCTAGGTTTATTAGTGCTTGCTATGAGTTTTTAGCAAGTGCCGGGATGAGAAGTGAATGATTTGAGTGCTTAAGTTGAAAGTTTGTCTAGTTCCAAGGGAAAAATTGAAGAGTAGACTTAGTGGAATAGTTATACCCTAGCTAACCGGCACTGCCCGGCGAGCAAAACCACGCAAATGCGGGTTTTATAGCAGGGAAATGAAAGAGAGAGAAACCAGCCCAAAATGGCCAATAAACTACTAATTTCTGGGCTGAAACCACTCCTCCAGGGACAGATAGGCTGCTCAAAGCTCCCTCTCTCACAGTGAACAGAGAAACTTCCTTCTATCCAAGTAAGGTATGGGCAAACACAGAAACTTGTAACACAGCCCTGAATTCAGCACTAACCTGAAAACTGGACTAAACTAGCGTAGAAAGGTGGGAAAACAAGTATTTTTTTGTTTTTTTCAGAAAATAAAGCAGATACAATCAAAAAAACACTTTAAATGTACAGGAATGGCTATCACACTTGAATGTGTAGCCTACAACAGTTAAATAGGTAATTTAAACACAAAAACAACTTTGTTAAGGTGCAGGCAGTAAAATAAGTACAATATGTAGCTGAAACAAGCTTTTTAAATCACAGAAACTCTAGAAAATTGGCGTTTTAGGTGGAATTAGCTAAAGGCAGCAAGAAAATGCAGAAAAATTATACTTAATCACTCCAAAGTCTCTCTTTTGTCTCTCTGCTGCTGTAGAACTCTGCAGGGCACCAGGCAGGAGCTTGCTAAGCTGTATATATATTTATATATGTATATGTATATATATATATATATATATATATATATATATATATATATATATATATATATATATATGGGTCTACTGAAGAAGACTGAAAATCCACTTGTTCGAAAATGAACAGTGGATTCTCGGTTACGCGAAAGTGCAGTTCCATGAAGAACTGTTCAATGAAGCGTTAAGGAACACAGGTGCTAAAACACACTACAGTGGGGAAAGGGAATGTATGTCTTTCCCCACTGCAGTGTGATCTCGGAGTTGGTATATTTAAGTAGGGGGGTGTGTGCAGGGGGGTTGCCCCCTGCAAAAACAATGTTACTGTGTTCTTTATCGGTTTGTTGAACCAATGTTCGCAGAAGCGCACTTTCGATGAAAGTGCACTTTCACGTAACCACGGGTCTACTGTTTATATTTGAAGTGAGTTTTTGAATATATACAGTAGACATATATATATATATATATATATATGCATTGCCATACATACATACATATATATATATATATATATATATATATATATATATATATATATATATATGCATATATATATATATATATATATATATATATATATGTATAAATATATATATATATAGATATATATATATATATATATATATATATATATATATATATAGATAGATATATACACACACAAACCTTGACTAATTCTACAGAATATTTTCCCTGCTGTTGAATTACTCTACAGAATATGTTTGAAAAAGCATCAGACTTTTCTACAGCTCAGATAGCTTAGTGATAGATTGTTGTGGCTATGGTGTGCAGGGTCCTGGGTTCAAGACTTGCAATGGCAGATTATCTTGTTGCTGGGCAGAACAATGATTTTGCATACAGAGTGATTACAGTTGTAAGCGGGTTTACATGGCAATAAGCAATGCTAAGTTACAGAGAATTATGCTGACACACAGCTGTAAAAGTGCTTAATCTGAGTTAGCTTCGCTTAGCACCGTTCAAACGCTCTTACTCCCACTTACCTCCGCACTAATTTCTTTAAAAGAAAAGAAAAAAGGGGTGACAGGAAAGTGGTGAAAAAGGGGGCACACAGAGGGAAAAACAATATGAAAATAGCTAGGGATGTGTAGGATGGGTGTAGGTAATGTTCTTATTTGTCCATTTCTTCTACAGCAACAGCTGTCCATTTGTACTGAATTTGGAGGTGAATTTGGACACTCATACCCCTGAGACAGGGGTGAGTACAACAGTAATGTGTTGTTAAACGAATTAGACTAGATTACATGTGTCCAGTGGACACGTGTTCGAAATGGACAGGTATGTATGGGGCGACATTTTTTTGTGAAAACAGACTGCCCTTTGTTTTTTTTTTTAATAAGGTGAGAGTAGGATGGAGAGAAGGAAGGATAATAGGTATATTTGGGGAGGTAAGTTGGGTAGGAGGACAGACAAGACAGCAGATGTGATGGTATATGACACACATGGGGGGTAAACACCTTGGACGGGGAGGTTGGTTAGGAATCAGATGCCCATGAGCCCTCAAATGGATACAGTGGGACTGAGGTCCCCACCCATGGGCAGTCATCACTGCACCTTCACAGCCCTAAAGGTGGCTGTGGTGGGGGCTGACCAGGAGGGGCAGGCTGACTCTCAAGATGTGCCACACAGCCCTCAAGCTGACATAGCAGATCTCCAAACTCCTGTCAAAGCTCACTATGCACCAATCCCTGGACCTGACGGGTGACAATGTCCTGTCCGTGCCCACTCCCGGGGGTGGGATGGGCCCCATCCCTTAAGGCAGTTCCACCCAAAGGTGGTGCAGGACCAGTGGACAAGGAGGTCCCGGGTTGGGTCCCAGATGTGCTGGGGCCCAGTGCCATGGCCAGTTGAGGCGAGACAGGCAGATCCGCTGGGATCAGCCTTCCTAGATGTGCTATGGTGTTGCAGTTTTATAGCACATATTGGTTAGTCATAAAAAACACATTCCAGGATTAGTTATAACAGCATACATAGGTATTCCCATTAACCCAAAACACCAGATTTGGAACAGTTGCATAGCAAACAGAACACATGCATATATGGAACTACAGTGGGCATTATAACAGCATGCAGGTTACATTGATAGCAACAGGCCACCAATGATAGTATTTGTACAGGGAACATTAATAGTCAAACATTTCAATATTTGTAGAACAATAGGACACATGTCCCAACAGTAGGTTTGTGAAAAACATACCCTTTGATTTATGTGTTTAGATTATTGGCACAGATAGAGTGGGGGGGGGGGAGGTCAGTTAACAACTATATAGGCGTCAATTGCTCACAACTTTAATGATCACTACTCTAATCATTATTTTCCAGGTATTACCTCACTTACATCACCCTATGGCCTTGGGTTGGGCAGTGGTACTTTTGTATACAGTGTATAATTACAGCCTTCTTACAGCTACGTTATACCTTTTCTTACCTGGCAGACCTGTGAAGGAAATTTTTGTTAACCTTACCTGACTGTTTCTACCCATATTCACATTGTCAGGGTTACTTAGGTTCATAGGTTGGTACTAGGCTATCGGCCCTAGGGCCTATACAAGCCTAGCCATAACAATTCCCTGGATATTTCTTCCCACAATATTTACTTCTCTGGACCCCTGTCTAGCAGGGCAACTGATGTGATTCCCGGGGTGAATTTCCCATCTCCCATCCAATCTTCAAGGTTCCTTATGAAGAGGGCCAAGGAGGCGTCCTGCTTGACATGTATGGGCAGTCTCTATTCCAGAGTATGGGGAGTCTCTGGGTCAGGAACTTATCCCTCCCAGCATGTTTTGTTCATTGTGATGACAAGGTTTACATCCCTGGAGCATTTCTCTCTGAGGGATTTGGATTTCTTTAAGTGGAGCATGTCCAACACCTCAGGGTTTGACATGGCCTTGTATGTTAAGCAGAGATCGCCTCTGAGTAGATGATATGCCACAGAGTATAGGTGGTGTTTTTTAAGATGGTCGGCATATGGCATCTGCTTTAGGCCTGTGATTCTTTTAGTGAGGTATTTCTCTGGCCTTTCCAGCTGTTGCAGATGTCTTGTGAGGTACATACCAAAACAGGGCATTGTACTCTAAAATGGGTCTAATGAGGGATGAGTACAGTAGGACAATGACCTCCTTTTTTCTGGATGAAAAGCCCTTACTGATGAGGTGTGCCTCATATGTGCACTCATACTGTGTGTGTGTGCTCGCTACTGCCATACTCTGCCATGATTTATATCGGTCACCCTGAGTGTGGCCAGCAGTGACCACTAGCTGTGACAGCGTGACACTTCAGGGACATTTCTTGGAGGAGACTACTTGGTGTATGTACTTATCTTGCTGTCATTTGCAGCCTTGGGGTTGGACAGAGGGTGTTGTATACAGTGTCTAATTACAGCGTTCTTACAGCTAATTTATTTTTTTAACTGTTAGAACTGTGGAGGAAATTTCTGTTAACCCTACCTGATTGTTTCTACCCATATTCACATATTCCCGAGTGAAAATATGCATACAGCTTACTACCACTCCCAGGATTTGAACCGTGCCTGTTTGTGCATAAAATAGAACAAAGTTTGCGTTTCATCAGAATGAACTAATGAGAAACTGTTTTCTCTTATTTGACTGTTTTCTGCCTAATATTCTCTTGGTTGTACAATCTGACCTTGTGATTCTGACATTCCTGTATGGCAGATGCTTCTTATACTGTGTATTCATACTTTGACATAGCACAGTCTGGAAAACACTGGTTAACACAACATTACTATTCAGGTATCAGATCTGGATGCATGGGACATTTCATATAGGTAATCTCCTGTTTTACAACTCCACAATCTTTGTCAGATGAGCCTTGATTATTTAATGCTTTCAGAGCTATATTTGCTGTGCAGAAACTGTACACATTTAAATTCATATCACCACATACGAAAGTAAACATGGCCAGTCCGGGGTTTTGACTTTTATTGACAAGTACTGACACTTTTACTGATATATACCCTGTACATCACTATTACCCTGCTAATGGCTCATTTATTCAGTACAAAGCATACCCATTTTTAAATACTGACAGGTGACATTCTACTCCTTTCTATTTACCATTAATACTACAAGCTAGCGTTGTAATTACCAGCCTCGCGGCGCAGCCTTAGCAGCCTGCTGGCATGGACGTCCATGTTCTCAGCCCTCTTATCTGCAGCTGTACAGGAGATAGAGAAACATTTATGCATACCTATCCATCACATACACAGGCTGGACTTTGGACAACACTTACTGATACTTAAACATAGCTGGGACATTTCTCACCCATGCATCTTGGATCCACTGGTCCAAGAGCTCCCTCTTCCTACGCTTCAAGTCAGCAAAAAGGTGCTGGACCTCCTCATCAGTCCGAGGGATGCCAGTGGCACTGGTAAGGTCACGTGCGAGATGGTCCCAGGCCTCTGCTTTATATTGGGAGCCCTGGTACTGGTCCTGCAGCAGTCTCCCATCATGATTTTCTACTATGAGTCCAACTATGACCCTGGACTGCTAAATGCCCCAGGGCTGCACCCAAAAGTGCACTCCTTAACCAACACCAGCCACAGTGCCTGCAATGGGGCGCTACAACTGGTTATGAGCTGTATTCCTGCCTGCAAGGTTTAAATTGGACTGATTTCCTGCTCTTTGCCATGACTGGATGGTTTTGAATATGCAAAGCTAAGCGACGGGCAAACCCGCTTAGCAAAAATAAGCATTGCTCAAATGGGTAGATGCTAAGCACTGCTTACCAATGTGCAAATCCACTTAGCTATGCTGATTATTGCTAAGCATAGAAATTTAAGCAATGCTTACTCCAGCTAAGCACAGCTGAGCACAACTTAGCGTCATTCAGCTTTCAATTTATGGACTATCATCATTATTATCAGCATTATTAATTATTATTATTATAATTTTATGTGCTTTCATTACATTCTTTTGTGGCTATACTGTATGGGACACTTGTGTTTACATGGGGGTTTCACATCTGTACTACACTGACACCTCACATTTGGTCCTGCTACACTACCCTGGTCAACAAATATATATTATTCACTACCTATTTCTAGGAAAATATAGTGCTATTTTCACAAATAAAAATGAATGGCCTGCATTGTGGCTTGAACCCTGAATGACTGCATGCTAAGCAGAAGCTCTAACCACTACGCTATTTCACTTTGACTATTTTGGCTGTATAGTTCTATATGGCTCTTTCAAATGTTTAAGCTTTAGAAATAACGAACACCAAAACTAAGTAAAAAATATATGAAGAGGATCACTAAAGGAACACTGCAGCACTAAATCCAGAAAATGTATTGAAAAAAGTTAAGCACTTTCGTCAAAATCACAAGACTTCATCATGATGAAGTCTTGTGATTTTGACGAAACCACTCAACTTTTTTCAATAACATTTCTGGATTTAGTGCTGCAGTGTTCCTTTGGTGATCCTCTTCAAATGTTTAAGCTTTGCTATGCATAGCTGTGCGACACGCACACCCACTCAGCTACGCTTAAACTTTATTGGGGATGAAAAAAAAATAGAACGTGTAACATTACTCTTATAAACTTAGAAAGCTGCTAGAATAAATCAATTCGTGTTAGCAGACATTTTTGAAGGATATAAGTTATGTAACCCAAATGCATGTCACCATTTAGTGACTTCAGTCCTTAGATCATCACAATGATTTTACAGACGAGAATTAATTTTATGAGAGAAAGGCTAAAAATATAAGGGAAAACTCTAGACATTCTGCAAACATCTGGCCAGCTGAGAGCTATGTTGCGGGGGGGGGGGGCGGCTGTGCTTCTGTATTTTACTGCAGACACTGTTGTTTTGTGATAACAGTGTCCGCGGACACTGTCCATTGGTTTACAATTGCTGTACAGCAATTCTAGAGTGCAGGGGACATGTGTACTATGCGAGCAATGGTTGAACATACCCCCTGTGCTCATACATGGCTCATGTCCATGTAGTGAATACAGCAGCATGCCATCATTAATAATGCGAGGTGCACTGCTGCTCTACATGGCATGATCTGCTCCATGCAGGAATAACACTATTCCTGCATGGAGTTTAATGAAGCCAGGTGAAACATTTAAAATGCAAGCACGTCTCCTGTTTATAAAAGTTTAGGACTTATTAAGAAATCCATATGTAAACTATATGTTCAAATAAACATCTTAAATGTTAATTTAAGCTGTTATAAACTTTCTATGTCTACACTAAACAGAAAACATGCAGTATGATTTGTTACTTAAACGTTTTCTTTTTCTTTCAACTTTTTCTCCTTTCTCTCTATTTTTTAAAGTTGTGTCTAAGAAATATAGCACTAAAACAATCTAGCAAGAGGTATAAGCAGATAAAGCACTGTTTACATTTCAAGTATTAAGTTATTTACTATATGTGAGAGACATTAGTTATATGCAGATTTTTTCAATTCTTACCAAGCTGTTAAGATAGTGGTGATGAAAGTTAATAAAGAATAATTAAGTGTTTTACCTTTTTTCCCTTTGAAGTTCTAGTCATATGGGTAAAATGTATTATTTTTGTTATACATTTTAGGGAACTTAATAGATTTGCCATCTGAATAAAGTGCGGTTCTCCTAAGATAATGTGTGTGTGGTATAAAAGGCGATATGTAATATCATTAAATTATTTAAGTGTTACTTGTCATTTAGTCTCCTTTTTATCTGCTTTTTTCCATTCATTCCTCTCTGCTTGGCATTTTAGATAAAAATGGTCAAGTCCATTTCATCTATTTGATTTAAAGTTTTGTTATATGTTAAGAAAGACACAGCTGCATCCAAAGTGTCGAAAGTCTTTGCTCCGTCTGGGAAAAAGATTTCAAGTCTCACAAAAAACAGTAAATGAACCTTAAATTGCCTCTCTTTCAATTCTTTTATCCACCCCCCTTAATTCATTTTGCCTAATTTCATATGAGGAAAATTTACCTCAAAATGGTTCGGCTTCAACATCCCCACCCCACCCCAGTGTTTGTAGTTTCTCTATTTCCCTGTCTCAGACTCAAGTTTCAATGGTGGATTTGACAGATCTTCCTCAATCCAGACCCGCCTTTTCAGACTCCTACCCCTAACTCAATAGCTTTTCACTAATGCTTCTTATTCCAACAATTGGAAGTTTCAGGGTCTCTGGCCCCCTTCATCATTGGTTGGACTACATCAACATAAAAGAGATGAAGGTGCTCATTCTGGCTTTGCAGGCCTTCAATTATCACTCTGGTCTCCAGGCCCTCTAAAGATCTTTACAGGTAATATCACAGTTGTGTGATACATCAACAAATGGGGGGGGGACAGAAAGTCCAATCATCTTTGCAGATTAGCTCTTCAGGCCTAGTTCTTCTCTATCAGAAATTAGATAAACCTTCAGGCTATGTCCCTTCAGAACATAACCTTGTGACAGACTCTCTGATCAGATCCAGAACACAACCTCACAAATGAACTTTGGGACATAGCACATCGGTAGGGTATTCCTCAAGTGAACCTTTTTTGTCTGTCCTCTGAGCAAACAACTTCCTTTATTATATTCCAGTGTCTTAAGTCCTCAGACTTAGGTGGATGCCATGTCCTTTTCTTGGACGGTAATGTTCCTATACGATTATCATCCTCTACTTCTCTTTTCCAAGGTTCTACACAAGATCATGAAGAACTCCCCCAGAATCTTGCTAGTAAATCCCTTTTGGCCCAGTAAGCACTAGTCACACCTTCTGTTTCACCTGGCAAAGGGCAATCATCTCAAGTTACCTCAACAGATGGATCTTCTCCCAAAAGACAGGGGGTCTCTCACTCACCCTGACTTGTCTACTCTTCAACTGACACTTTGGGTGATAGGGTTTTGATTTCCTTTAGACAACACTTTTCTGAGCCATGCTTATGGTTCTGCAGGAGACAAAGAAACCCACTACCAGAAAATCCTATATGGCTAAATGGGAAAGATTTTCTATTTGGTGTCTCAGGCATCACCAGGATCCCTTCTCAGTGGGGGTTCCTTTGGTCCTTTCTTACTTGGGTGAACTGCTCCATGGTGGCTTAGCATATTTTTCTGTTAAAGCTCACCTGTCAGCAACCTCTGCTTTTCTGCCCTTGAACCTGCTTCTGAGGTCAAACAATTTCTTAAAGGCATCCTCCATATCAGCCCCTCATGAAAACCTTTTCCTCCCTCTTGGACCTTAATTTTCTCATTGAAAAACTAAATCAGGCTCCTTTTGAGCCTGCTGGTTCTTCTTCCTTGCAATATCGCACTTGGAAGACTGTTTTGTTGGTGGCTCCTACTTCAGCCATGAAAGTTTTTGAACTTCAGGCTCTGATGGCTAATCTGTGTATCTTTTTGCTTCTTTTACTGCCAGGCCATTGGGTTTGGCAGTTTCTAAGCAAACCTCCTCATGGATTTCTAATAGCATTTATTTTTGTTATTCCTTTCATGGTAAACAGCATTCAGCTTCAGTTCAAAATCATTCTGGGAGAGCAATAGCCCCCTCTTGAGCTTTCTTTAAGGGTCTGGATTCTAGATCATTCTAGAAGCTGCGACTTGGTCCTCTAGCCACACTTATACGGAAACATAAGTTGCGTATCCTTTCCAGAGCTGGGGCAGGGTTTGCCAGGGCTATCCTTCATATGTTTGTGAAAGTTCCTCTGTGCCTTCCTCTTCCTATCCTTTATAATAGCTTTGGTAATCTCTCACATGTAATGAATATTGCAGCAGTGATAAGGAAGGACATAGTACAGCTGTGTAAGATCTTACCATAACAGTAGATGTCCTACTTTCCCTGTTACAGTATTCCGTTCCTCCCTTCTGCCCCTTGTCTCTCTCTCTCCTATCCCTCTTCCCTCTGGGATGTACATGCCCTCCTTTATCCTGGGATTGCTCTAGTTCTCCTGAGGCACTTCATTTCTTAGTGTTGAGAATGTGTATGTCACCTTATGCCATGCACCTGCGCAGGTATCATTCATCTGATGGACGATGCTTGGAGAATATAAAAGCTTTGGTGTACTGGATGGATATTGGGCTATTCTCATCAGAAAATGCCACATGTAATGTATAGTGCAACAATGAAAAGCTGTTTTGGTAAGGTCTTACGTAACTGTACTTTACCATCCAAACAATAACATATAATGGTTCTTCAATTAAGCTTACGGAGCACTCAGTAAAGGAAATAAAAATTCAGATGCTATTTTGATCAGTATTACTTCTTCTGTTCATACCAACCACAACATAGTACCTATAGGTTTCATTTGTTTAAAATCTGTAAGTCTGTGTTCTCTTGTTAATTTTTTGGTTTTCTATAACTGCTCCAGTTATGTTTACATAACAAGTTCAAGGCAAAAATAGATTGTTCCAGACCATCCATCTAAAATAAAATAGAACATGCCACCCAGGTAAGATTTGTCATAAGAGGTACAACCAAGGCAGTAACAGTATGGAATGATAAAGCATTTCTAGGATCATAAGAGGTTACTAGACTATTTGCCCTGAGGCCCTTATAAGCCTAGCCAAGAGTTTAGCCCATGTATATACAAATAAACACCTGATGCCCCTATCCAGGGGTATATTTTCTATTTCCCATCCAGTTATCCAGGTTGTGCTTAAAAAGGGGTAAAGAGGTACTCTGCTTGATGTGGAGATGGCATCTATTCCATAGATGTGGGAGTCTCTGGGACACAAATCTGTCCAGCCAACAAGTCTTGTTGATGTCACAGACCAGGTTGAGGCTGCCCGTGTAGGTTACTTGAATGGGTCTTGACTTGTGGATATGCAGCAGTCCCATCAAGGTGGGGTCTCTGATTGTCTTGTATGTCAGACAGAGGTCACCTGAAACTGAGTAGAGGGATAGGGCTTTTAGTCTATCTGTATTTGGTAGATGTATGAGGCCCTGAATTCTCCTGGTGAGCAACCTCTGTAGTCCAGCTGCTGCATGTGCTTTGCAGGGTACATACCAAAAGGGCCATTGTACTCAATAATGGGCCTTATAAGGGAAGAATACAGGGATGCTATGAGCTCCTTGTCCCTGGATGAGATACCCTTACTTATGAGGTGGGCTATGTAGTAGGCTTTCCGTACAACGGAAGCAACATGATGGTCAAATGTCAGGTTGCTATCAACCTCAGTGCCCAAATCCCTCATGACTGACTTAGTGCTTAGGACGTTTTGTGGGGACATCACTCTTCCCAAAGGGGATGATGATGATGATGCAGTTTTTGGTATTCAGCTTGAGGCCATGTTTCTGGTACCAGTCATTTGTCGGAGTGAGACCCTCTTGGAAGATGTCCACATCACTAGGGGAATTGATGACAGCACCCAGCTTGCAATCATCTGAAAACTTGGTCAGCCATAGCCCACTGGTTTTAGCCTGCACCTCAGAAAAGTATATCCCAAATACGAGGCCCCAAGTCTGAACCCTGGGATACGCTGCTTATGGGTCTACTACTTGAGATGGCTTCCCCTATTTTGACTACATGGGTTCTATTAGTGAGCCAGTTTGCTACCCATCTGGTAACATATGGCTTGATGTCTACTTGAGAGAGTTTATTGATTATGCCCGAGTGGGGAATAGTGTGAAAGGCTTTGACCAGGTCAAGGTAGGTGGTGTGCACCATCTTCCCCTCATCCATAGCTTTGGTGACTGTCTCAAAGAAATCAATCAAATTTAGCAGACACGACCTCCCCTTGATGAAGCCAAACTATGTGGGATCAAGAGTTTGGAGGTTGCCAATGTCCTTGTTAATGAGGTTCATGATAATCCGTTCCATGGCCTTGCAGATCAGGCTAGTTAGGCTGATGAGTCTAACTTCCCAGATCAGTGGATGCTCCACCTTTGTGTAAAGGGATGACAGTGGCTGTCCTCCACTCAGCTGGGATGAAGTCAATACTCGGGCTTTGGTTGAATAGGGTGCCTACTGGTGCTGTAAGTTCCTGCCTGAGTTCACGTAGGATGCAGCCTGGGATGTTATCAGGTCCCATGGAGGCTGTATCTTTTGCCTTTGAGAGAGCAGTGATGACCTGTTTCCTAGATACAAGGGGAAGGGGGCAGCTACTGGGGATGTCTTGATTTACTGATGGGGTGGACATAGGGATAAAGTTTTCACTGACTCTGTCAGTCAGCAAGTTTGCTATATCTATGGAATTTGTATATGTGGTATCCTTGACCACCAGTTCTGAAAAGATCTGGGTGTTTCTTTTGAGGTTGTGGACATGTGTGAAGGCCTTATGATCATCTCTAGTAGATGCAGCCAATTTGGACTCCCGAGTTTGCTTTGGAAGATTTCACTAGTGCTCTTGTTTGCTTGTTGAGGCTAAGGAGACATTGCTTCCAATTGGGCACCTGCTCCTTCTTGGTCTTGGCCAGCAATTTTTTCCTTTTGTTATAGAGTTTATTTCAGATGTCCGCCAGACAGGTTTACTCTTCCTTGCAGAGGATGATTTAGTCCTGTTGGGTATTCCTGATTCGATGCATCTATCTAAATGCTTGTATAGTGCTTTGGTGTAGTTTTGGATATTGGTGCCAGTTCCTACAGAGGGGGGAGCCCTCAGGAGGCCGTAATCAGCTTTGGAAAATATTTTATGTCTGATCCTAGCTAGAGGGGGGTTGGGGGAGATGGAGACTTCAAAAGTGACCACTTTGTGGTCGGATCTTACTAGGGAGGATGATACAATAGGGATGCTGCAGTGGTTACTGAAGTTGGTTAATACCAAGTTCAAGATATTATCATCCCTTGTGGGGGTATCAACTAGCTGTTCCAAGGCATTTGCAGTGACAAAATCATGGAATCTCTTGGCATTTGTGTTCTGGCCTGAGTAGTTCTTCCAATCTATGTTTGGGAAGTTAAAGTCACCCAGGATCAGAGTAAAGGGTTGAATCTTAATAGATTCAAACAGGTCCAAATAGGTGGATTGGGCATCTTGAGTCAGATTTGGGGGCCAGTAGCTAGGTATGATTTGAATAGGGGTCTTTGTCAATGGTTAACTGCACCTGGAGTATCTCCTGCGTGTCATACTGTTTGACTATTCTGGAGGTGTGTACGTGTTTAATGTATATTGAAACTCCACCTCCTTTGGCTTCACTGCCAACAGTTTGGGATCTGAGTGGATTATAGTATGAGTAACCAGGTAAGGCTGGGGTGCTCTACGCAGCTTTGAGACAGGTTTCTGTGGCTGCACAAATGTCAGCATTTTCCAGGGTTAGGAATGCTTGCAGTGAGTGCAGTTTCATGTTTAGTCTCCTAGCGTTTAGCAACATGACCTTTAATTTGTGTTTTGCTGAAATTTTTATTTTGGTAGTTTTAATCTCATCACTTTTCCTAAAAAAGACACTATAGGGGAGGCAAGATCATTTGCCATAAGCCTGAAGCCCAGGTGAGACAGATGCAGGCAATCTCTGGCAAAACATCATGGTCTGTCGATCATATCTTCCCAAGCTGTCAGGTACTGGATCCCCCTGGAATGACACCAGAGACTAAGCCAATTGTTAGGCAGTCATTTTCTGTTTGTATTGAGGCATCATGTTGGGTGATGGCAGAATGCTGCTTAAGGCTGGGGACATACCTGCCTGGGACACATAATAAGCAAGCTCAATCATGTCTTTCTTCATATAGTCCAGAGAGATATGTCTCAAGTCATTCTTGCCAACATGGACTATGACAAGAGTCATAACAGTACCTGATGTTGAGAGACTTGAGTGCTTGTGTGATATGGTGGATTCTGACACTTGACAGACAACAAACCGTGACTTTCTCCTTATCCAGCCTGGTGAGAGTCATATCTGTGTGTCCCACAATGGAGTCTCCTATGACTAATATGTTGGGAATATGGTGAAGCCTTAGTGGTTGTGAGGTACAGGTGTGTGGACTATGCTTGGTATGTGGTGTGGAGATAGCGTGTCTTTTTGTCTCGGAGGTCTCCTTTGGTTGGGTATGTTTATGTGGAGGACCTCTGCATATGTAGGTGTGTGTTGTGTAAGTGTGGGTGGTGCTTGAGGTGTAGTGATTGTGTTGACGTTTTCCGTGCCAGATATACTGGCTTGAGGTGGAGAGATCTCGGACTCTAGGTTCATAATGTAATTGCATCTCTCACAAATTGTGGTCCTAGTTGGTAGTAGTAAATGGTTGTCCATGACCATGAGGCAGTTCCTACACTGTCTCAGAATGCCCATATCAATCAGACTGGCAGGGGAAACTGTAGGAAATTTTCCATCCATATTTGTCAGAATCTGAGGGAGAAAGGCCAAGGAGAGCTAAGGGGTGGGCCTAAAGCCCAGGTGCTTAAACCAAAACTAAGAGCTTAAAATAGCACTTAAAAAATTAGAAAGGCTATAAACAATGAGTAATAAATGCAACAGAAAAGATGCAGTTGGACACTTTAGAGAACAGGCAGCAAGTAGCAGGAAAAAGCAAAGCAAGATGAAGTAACCGAAGAAACACAAAATAGAAAAATATAAGCAGCTGAATAAAGTTTTGTTTTTCATATAAAGTAAAAAGGGAGAGAGCGGGAACAGAAGATAATTCAAGGTTAAGGGACTAAGGGGTTTGGTCTTCCCAAATGATCTCTGTGTTAGGTAGAATGAACTTAAGAGATGGGACTGGGAGGAGTGTCCCAGATCAAATTTACAGTAGGGGCAGGCAACTGCAAAAGCCACCAACTTTAAGAACACAACAGGAATAGGGTGGCAGAGTAGGAGAAAAACATTTCAGCACAGATCAGAAAACAATGCCAGTAAATATATAAATAATTCAGTCATGCAAAAAATAAAGACAGTGCAGAACTCTGAACAGTTAAAGTGCCAAAAATATATTTAGCTCTATATTTCCAGATTGTTTGAGAAGCGCACTCAGTCAGAACACAGAGAGATTCTAGCAATGATATGCAGGAATTTACAAAAAGGGAATATTTTTATACTAGCAAGCCTTAAGACAATCAGATAACACAAAATCTGTTAGACCAGTTTTACTAACTTTAAAAACACAACAGCAATATGGTGGGAGAAAAACGTTTCAGCACAGATCAGAAAACAATGTCAGCAAATATATAAATAATTCAGTCATGTATTATGTATATATTTCAAGAGATTATCTAAGTACCTGGACAGTTGAGGTGGAGTGCGCTAATGTTACAACATGATTTTTAAGTACTTCTTGTTCATGGTGTACTCAAAGGCACTATAGCCCTATTGCATGTTATAGCACAGAATTATATAAACAGCACCGCAACTGGCAGTACCGTCATCATTCAGCATAAACAGTGGAGGAGCATAAGGAATACACAGATCAGTTCCCAAGAAAATGCGTACAACTGAGCAAATGAGCATAAGCTAAACAAGTTCATGTCATATAGATGTTTGCACCATCACATCCCCAAGCCCTGGTGCAGCTGGCAGTATTGATGCCTTGGTGTCAAATAGAACATATGAACATAGATTCAAAGGTTTATCAATCTTGTAATGTACTGCCTTAAATAAGCTTAATTGATGAGGGGTTACGGTAAATGATGGAGATGCTGTTCCCATTCTTAAGTTTGCTAATTGTTTTTTGGCTGTTACAGTGTGATGAGTATACTGTTTAATAAAGACTTAAGTTTCAAAAAAAACCTGACATTACCTCATGTTGATATTTTTACTTCAGGCATATCAATGAGAATTATTTTTGAAGGAAGTTATTGATTGACTTGTTCTGACTGTAAGGGGCAAGTTTGTTCCATAATTTTGCAATTTATGATGAAATGCATTTGTCACTTGTTTCTACTTTTGATGTCTGTTTAATATGATAATCCCTAATAAGGTGTTAGATCTCAGTAGTGTGCTCCAGGCACAGGCTTTCAGATAGAGGTAAGCAAGACATTGTCTCAGTATTAGGATCTATACTTTTTAGCACAGTATTCTCTGAAATCTCAACATCTACCAAATGTTGGTTATGCATATATGCTGATAAGTTGGGAGCAGAGATTAAAGCTCTTAAGGATGAGTATGAATTAAATTGTATACCTTACAAGCTTAAAGGAATGGGCTACTGGAATGGGATTACAATTAAAATTTAAGCCAAGTAAAGTAGTTATGTTTGGTGAACATAATCTGATGATGTTGTGTCTTTCGGCTTTTTCCCGGTTAGGGGTTGCCACAGCGGAATTCCGGTCCGCTAATGATTGGTAGTTCATTTTTACGTGCTGAGTTACCAGCCCTGACGCACAACCTTCAACGAAGGTACGCCCATTCATGCATGTCTCCACGCAGAAGACGCTCTAGCTGAGAATCGAACCGGACAGCGTCTTACTGTTGTGAGGCAACAACGCTACCGCAGCACCTGATAATGATGGGAAATGATAAACTTGAAATCATTGATTATGTGAATGATCTGAGTACTTTTGTGAGAACTGGCTTGACATTTAATTATCATACACAAGACATGAAATCACAGACTTTCAGAATGACAGAACTAATAAGGAACACAGCTGAAACCAGGGAACCTATTGTACTTAAAACTTTATATATAGGTTCATAGGCAAATAGGTCATCATTTTGAGACTATTACAAGCCAAGCCAGTAACTAGAGGTCACAAACAAACCATGTAGTTTGTATTACTGAAGTAAAAATAATAAAAATGAACTAAAAGGCTAAAACTTAATATACTTCAAATGTAAAAATGTAAAAAAGTACATCTATTAAACAACTGGTAAGCGCTTTCACTCCATACTGGTATGGAATTAAAGTGGTTACCAGTTTATTTAATAGATGCATTTTTTTTACATTTTTACATTTGAAGTATAAAGTTTTGGCCATTTTAATCCTTGGTTTTATTATTATTATTTTGTTACAGTTTGGCATTGGTCATCTTGGGGATTTTAAAGTGATTACTGAAGTAAAGACCCTAACTATTATGCCAATCCCCCAATCTATTACTTGACTAGCCAATATCCAGACAATGACCAGTGGTGAAAATCAAACTCTGTATCTGTGAGGTAATCACCTTAACCATTACGCCAGTTCCAAACCAGTTTATGTATTGTTAGACTATTACTGGAATATTATTTGTGTTTCTTTTTGGGCAGAGCACTGATCTCCATGGGCCTTTTTCAGACTCAGCCTGGGACCGGTGTTTGGTTAAGTGACTTGGTCAGAGTCACACAGGCTGAGGGAATCAAATCTTGCACCACTGGACTACAGGAAACCGCTTGTTAACAACTCCTTAATCTTGTAAGCCAGTTGCCAGACACAATCTTATTTTCTGGCAACTGAGAGTCAGAAAGTGGAAATGCAGAAATCATTCAAAGATGTTTTGAAAAAGAGTAATTTCATATGAAACATCTGGCATATTTAGATAGAATTAAATATCTAGGACTTTCTAGTATATTATAGCATTTTGTGCAGACTTGTTGGAGTGAAAACTGTGTTTGGCTTTCAAGGCTGTAACTGGTAAAGACTTGAAATAATTTGGACTGACCATGAATAAAACCTATCCAGGGATTATAGACATTCCTATGTAATCAGAACGAGAAAGAAGGATATAGTAGTAACTCAGAAAATACCTATGTCATCAAATAAAATCTCAGTGACGATTAAATCATGTTTATTAAGCATGTGTAAAGCAAGACTGGATGAGTATATGGGAGATGAATATAAATCTGGGGGTTCAAGAGACTGCAATAGTAAAATTTTAATGGACCATCTGCAGATTGGTATTAACTATTCAGCTTATACTGTATGTAAATATTGCACTTTAGTAACCTATAAGAAACAGTACAATGGCAAACTCTAAAACCTTTGAAGAGTATGTTTTCCATCCATACTGGATTTCTAGCATGGGATCATAACCATACCGTCTCAGGTCATTTCAGGCAGCACGAGTAACGGCTACCAAATGCAGAACAGGATTAAAATCTGGATCAAATCAGTGAAACAAAGTGGAACAATGATTACACTGGGGTAAGTAGATATGTAGTCTGTAAATTTTGACAAATACACAAAATGGCGAAAATTTAAACTGCTCCTTTGATGCAATTAACTGAATCAAATGTTTTCAATGGTAAAATACATACATTAGTATTAATAACTTATCTAAATCAATATACTAGTACTTCAGCAAGAAATTTCCTTATTGGTTAAAAAGAATACAATAAAAAAAATCTATGTATAATCCTACAAGGGAACACGCAATCAATTAACGTATTCAGTCATTCGCTGACTATGTTGAAAAGGCTGAAGCAGAACCAAAATAATACTTTTGTCAAGACGTTCCCATCATTCGAAACTGATAAAATCCATAACCTAAAGTACAGCAAAGTGCTGATGTAAAAGGGATTCCTAATAAAAACACATTAATGTATAAATGGATAAAGTCATAGCACTAGAATATTTAGTATAAGCATTTTGTATGTATGCAAAGAGATCTGTGATTTTATGTATACATAAAATCTAATTGATCAGTAGTGCTGAGATTCAAGCAATCATAGATAATAACTAAAATATTATGTACACACAAACATGCATACATACACAATACAAATAATTCTGTGTAATAACTACTCGTAACAATTACTCAAATATCTCATGTATAACTCATTATAGCTAAAATGTGACTACAGAATACTGTTGTTGCTGTTGTGTCTTTCGGCTTTTCCTGGTTAGGGGTCACCACAGTGGAACTCCGGTCTGCTAATGATCGGCAGTAGATTTTTACGTGCTGAGTTGCCAGCTCTGATGCACAACCTTCAACGAAGGTACGCCCATTCATGCATATCTCCAGACAGAAGACGCTCTAGCTGAGAATCGAATGGGACAACGTCTTACTGTCAGGCGACAGTGCTACCACTGCACCACCACCACAGTTTGACTACAGAATACTGTACTAGAAGATAAATAGAAGATACATTTAGTTTACATTTGGCAAAGATTGGTGATAGCATGATATGTGTCCTCTGTGTTTCTTGTTTAGATCTTGCACACTTTGATCATGTACTAAGTTAAAATGTTCTGCTAGGAAGCCTGAAATTGATTCAAGAACTCATCTCTCCTTGTCAATAAGGAGAAATTAATCATAGGCTCAGCCTATAATTGCAAAGTACCTTGCAAAGGTAAGGGAAAACAGCTCTTAAACTTTACAAAAATGCACCTAAACAGGCATGTCCAAGGGTCAGCTTCCAGTGATTTCTCCTGTCCACCTGGTGAATCTGGGCATACTGGGGCAGTGCGGCAACTGCCTCATGTACACAGACAATCCTCTCCTCCTACCACCCATCACTACAACCTGCGAGAGATGCACTTACATAGCCAAACTGGAAGCAAAGCTCTCTCTGGCCAAGATTGTGCTAGACAGTCAAAAGGAGAAGGTTAACACCTGCATTACACCTCAAGCAACTCATAGCCCTTCAAAACCCACACCATCAACACCTACACATAGCAACACTAAACCCACATATGCGGAGGCCCTTAACATTAACCTGCCCAAGCAACAAGGACCTCCAAAGCCGAAACGCAAACTAACACCAGTCACAACCAAAGTCACACATCGCTCACAACACCAGTGTGCCACCAAACAACAGCCCCTAAGGCAAGACAATGTACCCAACACTTTAGTCATAGGTGACTCTATAGTCAGGCACACTGATGTCCCACTCACCAGGCTGAACAAGGAGAAAATTACAGTCAGCTGCCTGTCGGGTGCCAGGATCCGCCACATGACACATGCACTCAAGTCACATCACAACAAGTACAAAAACGACTCTGTCATTGTCCATGCTGGAGTGAATGACTTGAGACGTACCTCCCTGGACTACATGAAAAGGGACATGGAAGAGCTCTTGGATCATGTGACCCAGGCAGGTATGACCCTAACCCTGAGTAGCATCCTGCCTTCGCCCAGAATGATACCACAGTATAAGGACAAAATGATTGACTTCAACAATTGGCTAAGCTTCTGGTGTCATTCAAAGCGGATCCAGTATTTGTCTGCCTGGGAAGACATGATCGACAAACAACGATGCTTTGCCAGAGATGGTCTGCACCTGTCACCCCTGGGGATTCAGGTTACTGGCTAAAGCTCTTGCCACCCCTATAGTACCTTTTTTAGGCAAGGTTCAAAGGATAAAACCACCACCATAACAGATACAAGCATGAAAAATCTGAAGGTAATACTACTCAATGCTAGAAGTCTAAACCTCAAAATGCACTCTCTCGAGGCTCTCCTAAAAATGGAGAACATCGATATCTGTGCAGTAACTGAGACCTGGTTCAAGGCTCCAGAAAGCACCCCTGTAATACCAGGCTACAATTCTTATCACACTTTTCAGACACAAAACCAAGACCGAAACACTAAAGGTGGAGGAGTGTCCATATTCACCAAGGATATTCACACCTCCAGGCTAGTTGCCCAACACAATGCATCTGAAATTCTCCAGGTGCAACTAACACTAGGTAAGATTGCAATCCAAATTGTAGCTTGCTACAGATCCCCCACCATGCCCCAGGATTCTCACTACACCTTTCTAAACATACTGGAAAATATTAAGATACAACCAAACACCCTAATACTGGGTGATTTCAACTACCCTGCCATTAATTGGGAAAACTACTCGAGTACCAACTCCTTTTCCCAATGGTTCTTGAAATTCATAAATTCCAATGCTCTGGATCAACTAATCCATTGTCCCACCAGGGGCTCCAATATTCTAGACCTGGTCATTACCAACATGGGAGATAGACGCTCCACACCAGTGGTCACCCCCTCATTGGTCAGGTCTGACCATGAGCAAATCACCTTTGACATCCACATCCCACCCCCACTCCCCAGTAAGGAAACCTCCTTAAAAAACTTGTCCAAAGCCAACTTCATGCTACTGAAGTCAGAAGTGACAAACTTCACAACACCCACGCAGACGGGATCTGGAAGTTCGACTGCAGAACCTTACACTAAGGCACTGTACGAGCACATCCACTCGTGCATGAATCATGCCATCGCAAATAGAACCAAGATGCTCTTCTCCAATAAAAGAAAGCCAATCTGGTGGTCCCCTGCTATAAACAAACTATACAACAGAAGGAAGAAACTGTTGCAGAAAAGAGGAAAATCCCAGGATGCAAAAAACTCCGTTACCAGCCTCAGTAAGAAGCTGGGATCCCTCATAAAATCCTCAAAAGCTAGTTACGAAAATAAAAATGCCAAAATTCCAAAGACAACCACAAGGCATTCTATAGTTATGTCAAGAATCTAAATGGCAATGCTCAGATCTGATCTGAGCTACAACAGAATGGCATTAACTATACTGATCCCAAGGATATTGCCAATATCCTGGCAGATTGATTTAGTGCCAACTTCACCCCCCTCTCACCCCCTAAAGGGCCCATCTCAATACCAAAAGATTGACAAATTCCAATAATCATGGCCACACAGGTAGAAACCGCACTCTCCAAAGCTAAGAATACAGCATCCATGGGACCAGATGACATCACAGGCTGTGTACTACATGAACTACAAAATGAACTGGCACCTCACCTAAGTGTCATGTTTAATCATAGCCTCACCTCAGGATTCGTGCCCACTGAGTGGTGCACAGCTACAGTTATCCCGCTCCACAAGGGAGGATCTGCCTTGGATCCCGGGAACTACCGTCCCATCAGTCTGACAAGCCTGATCTGCAAGGGCATGGAACGCATTATCATGGAACTTATAAACAAAGACATTGGCAACCTTCAAACACTGGACCCCACCCACAGTTTGGGTTTGTGAAGGGCTGATCTTGTCTCCTGAATCTGATTGACTTCTTCGAATCAGTCTCCAGAGCTGTAGACAAGCGTAAGGTGGTTCACACAGCCTATCTGGACCTCGCCAAGGTCTTCAACACTATCCCAGACTCTGGAATCATAGATAAACTTACTAAGCTGGGCATAAATCCCTACGTCACTTGATGGGTTGCCAACTGGCTTACTGACAGAACCCAGACTGTAAAAGTAGCCGACTCCAAATCCAGCTCCAGGCAAGTGGAGTACCTCAGGGTTCAGTCCTGGGACCACTCTTCTTTGGCATCTACTTCTCTGAAGAACAGGCCAACACTAAGGGACTCTGGCTAACAAAGTTTGCAGATGACTGCAAACAGGGAGCCATTATTGAATCCCCAAATTATGTGGATATTCTACAAAAGGGCCTTACAAAAACAGATGCCTTGTGCCAGAGCCATGGGCTCAAGCTTAATGCCAAGAAATGTATAGTTATCTCCTTTGGAAAAAAAATATGTACCCATGAATTACCACATAGGTGGCAGGACACTAAACATCGAAAGTGTGTTGAGAGACTTAGGGACACAGGTGGACAGTGGTCTCACTTTCGATAACCACATCACCACAAGAGTCAGGAAATCCTTCTATGTGGCACACCTTATCACTAAGGGCTTTTCATCCAGAGAAAAGGAGGTCATTGTCCCACTGTACTCATTCCTCACTAGACCCATTACAGAGTTTAATGCCCCATTTGGTATGTACCTCACAAGACATCTGCAACAGCCGGAAAGGCCACAGAAATACCTCATTAAAGAATCACAGGCCTAAAGCAGATGCCATATGCTGACAGTCTAAAAAAACTCCAGCTATACTCTGTGGCATATCGTCTACTCAGAGGCAATCTCTGCTTAACATACAAGGCCATGTCAAACCCTGAGCTGTTGGACATGCTCCACTTAAAGAAATCCCAATCCCTCAGAGCCACACGCCCCAGGGATCTAAACCTTGTCATCACAATGAACAAAACATGATGGAGGGATAGGTTCCTGACTCAGAGACTCCCCATACTCTGGAATAGACTGCCCATACATGTCAAGCAGAGCACCTCATTGGCCCTCTTCAAAAGGAACCTTGATGATTGGATGGGAGATAGGAAATTCACCCCGGGGATGATGTCAGTCGCCCTGCTAGACAGGGGTCCAGGGAAGTAAATATTGTGGGAAGAAATATCCAGGGAATTGTTATGGCTAGGCTTGCATAGGCCCTAGGGCCGATAACCTAGTACCAACCTATGAACCTATAAGATTTGTAGCCATCTTATATGTCTTTCAGGTGTACCAGTATATGCATCATAAACATTCTTGACATTTATCTGAAGTAAACCTTTGGATATAGGCCCAAGGTGAAAATGTACTAAATTAAATATACTGAAAGTGTTTGTCTTAAACATCAGATTAGTTTCTGAAAGCAGAGACAGAACCAACTATTGAATTGCTTTCATTTGTATCCCCCCAATGTTACATGAGAATCCAAAACATTAAAATAATTCTGAACCAGACAGTCCTGTAGACTGTGAGAATTCCTATATACCACCTTCAAAGTCTTGAATAGTCCAATACTTAATATATAATTTTTGAGGAGAATATCTCAGAGTACCTTAATATTTTAATAACTTTCTGCTCCCTGCGGGGTAACTCTCATAAGAACATATAGGTTGTGGAGGTGTTACATTGATGATGTCATAAATATGGTCATTCCAAAAAGAAGTGGTTCACTCTTCCCCTTTGGGAGATTAATTTAAGCCCACAGAATATCTTTGGACTCAAAGCCTTAGCAATATTGTGTCCCTTATGTTCAAACTATTCTTTATCTCTGAGCAAAATCTGCAAGCCCTGATGTATAATCCCCACAGAGAAGTGAGGTAACTAAAGTCTGGGTTGGAAACTCTCTACATGAAGAAAATAATTGGTTTCAGTGAGTTTACTATACATTGTGAATTTTAACTTGTATTTCTCAGTGCAGTTTTACATGTAAGTACTCACTTTCATGGTTGTTAATACTGTAAGCAAAAAACATTTCATTAGTTTGCAACCACCAGAGAAAAGTCATAAACTGCTCAGTGCCTCCTTTCATGAAAAAAAAAAACTCTTTATTTAGGGTCAATTAGTAATTACCTTTTCTTTAAAGCGTACATCCTCAAGCAGCAAGTTTATTCACATAGTAATGGGTACTATAACCAGGTTGCCACTCAGGTTAATGCCTGCCTATACTAGCAAAGGCATTCCATCCTTCGCAAAATTTTTGAGGACAGGGTTGTATTCTTCAATGGGCTTATTTTTCATTTGCCTTCTGTCACTAGCTGCAGTCAGAAATTATCCTGTGAAGAAAAGGAGCAGATGTGTATTGTCAGGGCACATGGCAAGGCAACAACACAAATAAAGACTGAAAATCCACATAAGTAATGTACATACTTGAGATCACACATACCAACTTGCATTACAAACCCTATTAATCACAGAGATTCCCTGCACACATTATAAAACTGTTCTGCTTGGTCTGTATTTTAATTAGGTGCTTAACGATGGTATGCAGCTTGTGGGTGCCTAGACATGCTTCTACGTAAACATCAGCACTCCTCCATGCATAGACCATATGCATGTCCAGCACTGGTATTGTGGATAGGATACTACAGTATATTAGGTGCTGCTTTTTAAACACTGGTATATAGCATAATCTTAATGAAAATGAATATGCAGGTTCTGACTCGTATGCTAAGTACAGATTTGTATTGCTAGCACACAATTCCACCACTGTGACCTGCTACGAATATATACACATTTTTGCTGATTCCTCCAGAATAAAACAAAAAAGAGAGTCCTCAGAATACATAAACATATGATATGAATATAAGGAATATGAATGTTTTTTGTCACTGCTGACACACAGAAAGGCAGAAAGTAAAACTATTATCCCCTTTAGGGGAAAATGTCATCCCCACTAATTATAACATTAATAGCAACGTACTAAGCATGCAATCAGTCGTGAGGCACTTGGTCACCCAGGTAAATAGCAACCTGACTTTTGACCACCACATTGCCTCCATTTTATGGAAGGTATTCTATATGGCCCACCTCATAAATAAGGGTATTTCATCCAGAAACAAGGAGGTCATAACATCCCTGTATTTCTCCCTTATCGGACCCATTATCGAGTACAATGCCCTCCTTTGGCATGTACCTTGCTAAGCACATGCAGCAGTTGGAGAGACCACAGAGGTTCCTGACCAGGAAAATCCAGAGTCTCAAACACCTATCCTGTACAGATAGGCTAAAAGCCCTGTCCCTCTACTCAGCCTCATACAGACTGCTCAGAGTTGACCTGTGTCTGACATACAAGGCCATTTCAGACCCAGCCTTGAAGGAGTTGCTGCATATCCATAACACAAACTCCACTTGCGCAACCCGCATGCAAGGCCTTAACCTGGTCTGTGACATTAATAGAACTTATGTGAAAATAGAAGCGGTTCACTTGATAAAGCCCTGCATTTTTCGCAGGGCTAAAGCGCTTGCATTGAACTTTTATTTCAATAAATTATTGTATTAGTAAGCCGTTTCCTGGTGTGCCTGAACCGTTTCTATTTTCACATTGGTTTTACTTATGCTTATTTCCTGTTGTTCTATATTAACAGAACTTGTTGGTGGAATAAATTTGTGCCCCAAAGGCTCTCCAGGCAGAGTACCTCTCTAGCCATCTTTAAAAGGAACCTGGACGACTGGATGGGAAACAGAAAATATACCCTTGGGAGCCCACCTGTGTCCCTGCTGGACCTGCTTTGAGGGAACATGGGTGAAATTCTTGGTTAGGTTTATAAGGGCCTCCAGGCCAGTAGCTTAGTATCATCCTATGAACCTATAAAACTCTAATCCTTAAAAAAGGACCTCAAAGCTACATCCCAGACTCAGGTTTGGGAGCCCCTCCCTCCCCCCCATATCAGTGTAGTATCATTAGTGCCAAATGAGTCAGAAACTTATAATGAGGCCACATAATTTTGCAATCAACCATTTCAATTCTGAAATGCCTTCAAGGGTTGGTTAAAAAAAAAAAAAAAAGTTGTTCAAACTATTACAGCAGCTCCGTGTGACAGAGAGGAAGTAATTTCTAACTGCCTTTGCTTATCAACTTTTTACTTAAACAAGTGCATTGATTTCAGTGTGTCATAAAAGCATTGTTTTATGCGGATTTGCTTTTATAGGCAGCATTTTGTGATCTGGAAATTGGAAAGTTATGAGTTGTGTGGAGTAGAATTACAATGAAAGTTTGATGAGCTCATGATTTCCAATTATTATTCAAAACACCAGTTGTGATGCAGTAAAAGCTCAGAATAGGCCATTTGTAAAATTAAGTGCACAACATATTTTCTATACAAGGACTGCTTCACACACCCATACTTATTAAGGCACATTTAAATTCAGAACATTTGAAGGCATGACTTTCATTGCTATAAAAAAGAAAACCAGCTTCTGGCATTTAACGCAACCTAGTAATTTTTCTGTCTTTTACTATAAGGCATTTGGCCTAGATTTTGACTTACAGTGACTCTTTATACTAATTTTTGCTGCCTTTTAAACATTGGTATGATTTTATATGATCATAAGGACTCTCTCTCACATTTTTTCATCTTCTTGATGGATTTGATATTTAAAAAGTGTGCCTTACTGTTATAAGATCATTGAGGTGTGTATCAAGTATGCATAGCATTTGGTCAGCGAATGCATTACAAAATGCAGACAGTTTCCATTGTAAGAATACTGTTGTTTTCAAGCTTATAAATGTGCAGGACTAGAATACAGTAAGTGAATTTAGTCGTGAGTCGTACACATATTTTTCAGTCGTTGTAGATATTTCATTCTGTTCTGATCATTGCATCTGTTTTTCACAAGTCTCTACAAGAAGTATAAATGTATTCCTTTTGTACTGTGTGTGACAGACACCAGAACATTAAAACAGTGTTGCTACATTAACAATACTTATGGGCTTCTGTTTGATCACCAGTGTGGGTTCAATTATCCCTTTGGTACTGTAACATCACTGTACACAATTACTTATGCATTTACTACAGCATGAGCCATGGCCTTTTAGTAAACACTACAAGGGCATCCGAAACTGTTGATACCCTATTAGCAAGCTCATTAAGCTTAACTTTAGTCCAAACACAATATTCTTGTCCAGAAACTGTCTTAAAAACAGAACTATTCATGCATATTATAATAAAGCTTAGAGCTTGGTACCCTAATCACTGGCATAATCAGGACCCATTGCTCAGTCCTTTACTCTTTCCACTTTTTATAAATCGCCCTACCTGCATAACCTGCACTCTTCCCTATATCAGTCTGATGATGTATGTTGATTTATTACTCACTGATTTTGGTAAATCCACTGATCAGCCTGAGTAAATACAGTATTATGTTATTTATTTCTTGTCAAAAGCTAACCAAACTTCCCTTTCCTCCCAAAGGACAATGAGTTTGAACATCTGTAGAATAAGTCATGCACATTTTTGGGTCAGACCCTCTTGCATCAGAGCTTTCCTTCACTGTTCACTACTTTCTCAGAGAAATATGCTTTAGCAAAATCCCTCCTGTGCTGGAGGACCTCATTACAGGTAGCCTCAACTTCCACATCATGGTAGACTCTACATTTAAGCTCCCTTTTAAGGTTCTTAAATGATTCATGCATAACTGTATCATCAGTACTTAGATGTGCTTATCTGCAGAACTGTCCTTTTAGCACATTAGTGTGTACATGTTTTGGATGCATATGCTGTTGTGTTGTAAAACTTCATTCTCTATTCTTACTACACTCTTTCTTATATAATTTGGTAGTTATCTCATTTTCAGTAATCATTACATGAACAGCCAATAAATCAATAGGTGTAGAAGAGGAGATCAGAATAAATCTCAGAAAACTAGTTGCAGAATGTAAATACTAAACAAATTCATGTAAAGTTTCCATAGTGCCTGACCAAACAAAATCAAATCATCAACAAAACGTACATAAAAAGGAGGAATGTATTGCTAAACCATACTTCTCTGAGAGATCAGTGAACAGTGAAAGAAAGAAATCTGATGCAAGAGGCTCTGACCTAAGAATTATTCTATGGATGTTCAAACTAGCTGTAATATCATTAGAAAAAACTGGCAACTACTTGTATCTGACGATAGGTATAGGTCAGTACTTGGTAATGCACCCAAGTTTTGCTATAAGAGCAGTAGATCATTAAAACAATTGCTGTGTTATAAATCTACTAACAAGATGTTTTCCGTTTCTGATAAATGTGGTACATTTCCATGCAGAGACTGCAACATGTGCGAATACAGTCATAGCAGTCATTCCTATGTACATCCATTGAGTAAGAAGAGTTATGTCTTTTGTTTTTATGCTAATTGTAGAAGTCAGTCTAGTGCATCTGTCGGGTATATATCATATGAGCGAATCGCACAAATTGTGAACGCTCATATCATCGAACGTACCGGACACCGAAGTGCTTTTTCTGAGATCGTGGTACAGTGAAGAATGGGATATTTGCCCTTTCCTCACTGTAGTGCAATCTCAGAGTTGAAATATTTATTTAGCGGGGGGGCTGCAGCCCCCCACAATAGGAAGTTTGAGGTCCAGTACGTTCGATATTATGAGCGTTCGCAATTTGTGTGATTCACTCATATGATATAGACCCCATCTGTCATTCTGTCTGAAATGTGAATCCTGCTATGTAGACAAGATGAACAGATGTTTGAAAAATAGAACTAGAGAACATTTAAATGACATCAGGAAGAATAATGTTCGTAATGCACTGTAAAAATGTTTCAGAGAATGACACTAGTCATACTTTTAAGTTTTTAGTTTTGGAATTACTTACACCTAGCAATAGAAAAGGTGATCTAAGGACTAAAACTGAATGTAAAGAGATGAAGTGGATTTTAGAATTACATGCAGATGGTATGAAGGGACTTAATGGGATGTCCCTTTAAGACCAATTCTTAGATCACGTGACCTGGTGAAATAACTGTCTTTAAACAATGGTTTGTTTGTAACAGTTTTTAGATCTGATGAAGTGCCTGATTAGAAACATATGAAAGTGCTTATCTGCATTTTAGCTTTGCTTTTATGGTTTTGTTTTCCTCCTTTGAATAAAGTCCATGATTTTATACAGCAACGTTCGTGGTTGACTGGTTGGATTTACTTTTGCTTTTTATTTATTCTTTTAAGGAGATAAATGCTTGGATAGGTATAGCTGTTATTTCTTTTCTCTTCTGTATTGTCATACAAGTTACTGACAGGCGATCTCTGCCTTGCATACAGAACTTCAACCGACCCCATTCTGTCAGCCCTACTGCATACTCGCAAGTCCAATGGGAACATAAAGAACTCATCTCAATCTCTTTTTCAACATAAATAAAACATATTGGAGGGATTGTTTTGTATTTCTACTCACCTTGCTAGCTTTACTCAGATTACTTTTCTCCAAGTCTTGCAGGCACTTTTCTTCCCATTCGTTTGTACTGTATTGCTCTTCTTCAAATTGCACTTCTTTCCTAAACTCTTACTGTTCCTCCTCCTCTCTCGCCCCACCACTAACTGCAATTCCTCCTTTGTCCATTTGTTTTTCTGCTTGTTTCCATAATTTCTCCTTTCATATCTCTCATCATTTTTAGGCTACATTCTGCTAGTTTGTGAATTATTACTAAACTCAAAAACACCCCATTTTGATCTTTTCCATGTAACCTCCTTCTTCTTCTTTCGGCTTCTCCCAGTTAGGGGTCACCATAGCGGATCACCTGTCCGCTCATGATTGGCAGTGGAGTTTTACGGTGTCAAGTTGCCAGCCCAGTGCCCAACCTTCCACAGAAGGTACACACACACACGCACTCACACACTCATGCCTAGGGCCAATTTAGAGTGTCCAATCCACCTACAGCATGTCTTTGGGATATGGGAGGAAACCGGAGCACCCGGAGGAAACCCACGTGACCACTGGGAGAACATGCAGACTCTGCACCCCAGCCAAGGATCAAACTGGAGAACCTCTTGCTGTGAGGTGGCAACACTAACCTCTGCACCACCACGGCCGCCCAATCTTTTCCATGTAACCATCATGATATAAATACATTAATTGTTACTGTATATTATTTCTCTATTCAATAATTAGATGGTTTAATTTCTCTCGTGTTAAAATATTATGTTCATGTAAGAAAGATTTAAAATATTTTTTCAAAATCATGTAAAAAAGATCATGTATATATGTTTTACCCTGCAATTATAAATGCACATCATGTGCAATTTGAATGTGGAGGTTTTCTCCACAGGCCTCCCCTGAAAATGTGTTTTACCCAGTTGGACTTTTCCCTGTCCACAAAGACAAATAATACTAATAATAAAATAAATAAATATTACATAGAATATGACTTTTTTTGGAATCTCATTCCTCCCAACATAAAGCAAAGTAGTTATCTTACACTAATCGAACATAATAAGGCTTCACCTCCAGTTTAACACCCTTTTCCACCATGGATAGGGCAATATGTAAATATTTTACTTGTTTCTTGGTTATTCATAGTTAGATAAAATTAAAGCCAAGTATTTCAGAGAATACATGTCAAGACTTCAAAAAACTCCTTGTGGATCAGTAGCCTAGAATGCACCTATGAGCCTTCCTACCAGGAGTTACTCCTTTTGCAGTGAAATATCCTTTTACTCTGAAGGTAAATCACATCATTATGGCATCCCAACCAAATTTTACTTACCTGTTGTGTATTAATGTATAGTCTTGTGCAATTGAAAACCTGCACTCCTAGCAACATCTTACTTTTTCAGGGATTTAAATAGTAATACTATCTTTCTACTATGCTACCTTATTCTTGCAAATTATATTTGACTTTTTCTGCATGATACCACCCTTATTTTGTACTGTTACATTTTATAATTTAATATTTATTCAAATGCTATATCTAGTGCAGAACTTTTCAACTTCAGTACTGTGTTAAAAAGGGGTTCTTGCCCAGTCAGACTATCCTGTTAACATACATGCATACATAAATATATATATATATATATATATATATATATATATATATATATATATATATATATATATATATATATATATATATATATATATATATATATATACATATACATACATTAAAATCAAAAGAAATGAGGCTCTCTGTCACTGTAGTATTATGGAGTAGATAATTCTACTTTGTCCACCAATCCTTATTCTCCTGTGGTCGGCCAAGCAATTTATATGTCATAGAAATGGTCTGCTTATTTACTTATTCAGCACAAGTTTTTAAACATTCCTTTAAAATAAATATAAAGTCACTTAAATATGTGAGCATATATTACAGTTTAAAACATTTCATGTGTGCAGAAATCTATTTAAAAAACTGACATAAGGCAATGTCATACAATGGCACTGCAGGTAGTATTGTTGCCTCACAGAAAGTAGTTCTCTGGTTTGATTCTCGGCTGGGGTGCCTTCTCTGTGAAGTCTGCATGTCCTCCCTGTGTTCGAATGTATTTTGTGTGCGCGCTCTGGTTTACACCCACATTCTAAAGGCATACAGCAGATGGATTTGAGACTCTAAATTGGCCACAAGTGTGAATTTGTATGCAAGTGAGTGGCATTAAAGAAAAATTGTGGCAGGGCTAGCCACCCGACAGTGAGAACCTTTGCCGTAGATAATCACTGTTGAGGTGACACCCCAACCTCCATATGCAAAAATAGGAAAAGGGTTTTGGATGGAAGGATGAATGGATTTATTACATGCCAGTCATATGCTGTCACTTTTATTTTGTTTGTGTATTTTATATATTTCAGTTGAATCATTTTTTTCAAACTTTATATAATTTTTCAGACCTAATACCACTGTGGATCCTGCACTAGATAAATGATTTACTGTGTGTCTGTTTCTTCCTTTCTTAATTTTAATATTTGCAGCTTCACAGATTTATCTTCTGGCCCTGTTCACCGTAACCTGTTTGTTAAAGACTTTAATTTTTATTCCCTCTAGGAGAGCTACAGTGGCAGACACCTTGGTCAATCTAAAATCTTTGCTAGGAAAGTGAATTTGCAACTTCTGGCAGGGGATGATGAAGAAGCACTTGATTCTGAATTGTTACTTAACAGAAAAAGTATGTTTAATCCTCCCCTCGATCCAGCTATGCAAGCCTTCAAGAGAAGAAGTGAAAAAGAAATCAGGGTTTTACTGATTGGAAGGGGAAAGCACCTTTTCTACAAACTTTCTACTAAAAAGAAGGCTATTTTAGATGAGTTTGCTTCCAATAAATATATTGGATGCATGAAGCCTGACAAACGTGATGGTATGGTGTTAATGGATATGGTTCACTATCAGGGGAGCATGAATTCCATTTTAGTCAACACCGACACCTGTCAGTTTGTATCAATGCAATTACATAAGCTTACATGATCAAGTCACAACTTGAAATAGTTTTATATGGAATTATTTCTAATGAACTATCTCATTTAAGGAGTGATGACCCAATTATCCCAAATATTATTGCTATCCCTAAGATCCACTCTGGCATGGACACCCCACATTTCCAACCTATTGTATCTGCTTGCGGCTCTATTGCCAGATATGTGGATATTAAGTTAAAACATCTACTTGTCATTGCCCAACACATTTTGAGAGAGTCTTGGTCAATCTGGGACTACTGATAAACTGAGGCACACACATTAATGAAAAGTGTTTGGTCACTATCTGGACATCAAGAATCTATTCTTAGTTATACCACATGAACACGGGTTAAGCTGGTTTGCTGATATTGTGGTACAACATGACGTGATCTCAGACATGGATGCTAAGTTAATACAAGAATTTATGGACATTGTTCTTTACTTTTTTATGGTAAATATTACGGGCTGATAAAAGGTGTCACGGGGGGGGGGGCACATGTATCCCCATTTATGCCAACTCAGCTCTTTACTGCTGAGAAAAAGAAGTTGTTTTTAAAATAAACAACATTAAGAGATGTTTGACATATTACCGTTATTTGGACTTCTTTTTAATTTGGGAAGCCCACATCATTTAAAGGAATTTATTGAGGAACTGGAAATGACAGCTCCTTTTTTAAAATTTACTTTTAATACCAATAAGGAAAAATAAACTGTTGATGTAATTATTTAGAAGGGGCACCAGGGTAAATTTGAAACTGCTTTTTATCAGAAGCCAACAACATTTAGTAAATCTCTTTTACAGTCTAGTAGTGGTTACCCTATGCACCGAAAAAAGGGGGGGGGGCTAGTTTTCAGCCAGTGCATTCGGGGGTTATAGACTAATGTTTAGTTGAGTTCGGTATAATGAGAAACATGTTTAAGGAAATACTGGAAAAAATTAATTATGTTGCGTTCAGTGGTGGCTGAGGAAAAAAGTTGCTTTACAGACAAATGATCTGGCAGTTATGAATGGATGCAACAGCATTACTAGGACTCAGTAATTCTATTTTTATTCTTAGCTAATTAGAGACGTACTACGAATATTTAGCTACTTTATTAGCAAATGTCAGCTTTTTTTTATGTTTTGTGGAAAAGATTTTATAGAACGATTTTTACTACAGATATTTTTCAAGGAATGATATTGTTCTTCATCTTTACATTTTTGAATTGGCTCTTAATTAATTTCATATTTTTACTGGGATTGTTCATACTGCATGTAGATTGGCTGCAAGTTATCATGGGATTTTCTTTTCATTTAAATTAATTTGGTGAGAGAATGTACTTAGTTCTGATGAAGTTCTGCTTCATTTGCATAGGGATGACAACACTAAACTTCATATTAAATATTTTTATCTTGCATATATTTATCTGTAGATTTGATTGGATTGTTGGGGTACTATCTTGTAAACAGTTGTGGTGTGTGTTAGTTTTGGTCTCCTGCTTTTACACTGAATTTACTGATTTTCTGAGTCTCATTTGCCCCGTTCAGAGAAACAGACTTTGGGCTGCATTTCTTGGTGTTCTTGCCAGGTTACATATGAATATCAGGGCAGAATATATTAAAATAAGTAACGCCATCAGACGCAGTTTGAATAGTGATAGGGGAAAGATTTTCTGAAGTAATATGTTGGGTGTCAGTTAGGGGAAAGGTGAATGTTAGCACACATGACTAATGAGGTGCAGGTGGGCAGGTTGGAGTTAGCCCACCTTACTTATGTATGCTAATGCTAACCCTAACTCTATATCTGCCCTAATGCTAGCCCTACACAGTAACTTTAAAAAAAAACTCTCCTTAACTGTATCAACAGACAGTATGTTCGGACACACTTCCCATATACAATCACATGCACACACACAAAACATTAAAACTAACCTCTTAGCCAGTTTTTAACCTACACAGCAAACATTCTGCAGACACTTACACCCATAATACTGGCATACTGACCCACTTACTGCGTTTGGCTAAATGGCTGCTCAGCAACAATCTCATTTCATAAATCATACATTCAGTAATGAGTAAAAAGACTAAACCATTTACTTGGTCAAGCGAATTACATTTTAACTAAGTCAGCTGTAGGCATGTGTGTATTACACATTACAATCTTCCTTCGGATACATATTTCTGACATGGCTCTTACCTCTGTTGTCTAGTAATACTGCTGAGTTTTCATTTATTTGGTGTGCCCTGTTGCATGACATTTATGTTGTAAGATACCTCATTATGGATCACAGTCGGTAATAAACCTTGCACTTCTATATTGGTCCTGTCAAAGGAATTGCTCTGAATCTAATGACCATGTTCAGAAAGTCTTATTTGGTAGTGCATTTTGCTATTTTAGCTAACCTGTCCATGCAATCCTGAGAGTTTGGAGGGTGGATTTCCCACTCCACTAAATGAAGGCCATACTGCTTACCAGGAAGAACATCTGTGCACACCCATCCAGTTTTTAAGACAGAATATGACTGTACTCAAACTGTTACATGCAAGGAAAGATTGTTACACTGATTGGGAACTTTTGCGTGATACACTTGTCTCTCCAAGAGGTGTTGCATCAAGATGAAGGTGGTGGAATTTGGAGGGAGTGTTTTAGTAGTACTACTATTTCTGAGGTGGTAGATGTTTAGCTCTCATGGTTTGACAGAGAAGCCAAAGCTTATTACATAGGAATAGGTATAAGACAGGGATTATGACAGGATTTTTAGTTTCACTGGGCAACTAAGGGAACTTGGTCCTTTATTTTTAATTAGAAAAATTGTCTTCTTTAATGTTGAGCAAGATGTCTGGAAGAAGTGCCTTGCAAACTCAGCGTTGTGTTGTATGACAGACCTAATGGGGCAAGAATGGAGATGAAGATTAACATCCTTGGATTTAGAAAGCATACCTTTGATGATTAATTGGGAAGGTAAAAGGATTTTCTAAATATAACCGGTGCAAATGATTGAAAGGTAGCTTGTTGTTGAATAAGGTACCTGTGTATCTTATGACTGTGTCAGTCTTCATCAGGGCTATGTTTATATATCAGTCAATAGGATAGACTTGTTTTCTAATGGCAACTGCACTACATTTTTGGTTTTAAACTTAAAGCCATAGTTGGCACATTGTGTTGATTTTAACAAGCCCCTTTTAAAAAGTAGTAGTAGTAACCACACCCATTTTGCAGTCATTGGCATAACTGAACTGCTATAGACATGTGACACATGCTTTCCCTTCTGAGGTCACCCAGTGCAAAGCTCTGCAGTATATCCGTAGTGATGTTCCTTACTGAAGTGACAATACTACTAACTCTTACTGCACATCTTCAGTCAGAAAGATGTAGGCGTTTATGCTCTTCAGACTAGTTTGTTGTTAACTCTTAGCAACCTGACAGGATAAAGTCACAGGGATTTCAGTAAGACTTGTTTTGTGTACTCTGTAATTTCTTGGTGAGAAACCTCTGTGGTCTCTCCAATTGTTGCAGGTGTCTGGTGAGGTACATGCAAAAGAGAGCATTGTACTCAAGTATTAGTCTGAGTGTCGAGTAGAATGCAATTATAACATCCTTGGATCTAGATGTGATGCCTTTACTTGTAAGGTGTGCCACATAGAAGGATTTCCTTACTACTATGTATACATGATGGTAAAAGTTAAGACTATCATCAACCTGAGTACCCAGATCACGTACCACTGGGTTTACACTTAGGCGGGTGCTGGCTATAATGTAATTAACAGGGATGTCAGTTTTCCCAAAGGGAATAATAATGAATTTTTTTGCATTTAGCTTTAATCCATGACTTTGGCACCAATCATTTGTCTGCATTAAACCTGTCTGCAGTATATTAACATAATCAGGACCTCAATGATTGCTTCCGATTAGCAATTGTTAGCGAACTTGGTCAACCACAGGCAGTCCAAGTTTACCTGGACTTCTGAGAAATAAATTCCAAACAGCAAGGGCTCCAGCACACAATACTGTGGTATGCCACTGCTGACAGGTCCTTTGCTAGAGGTGAAGTCACCCACTTTGAAAGTGTGTATCTTTTATGTGAGCCAACTGGCAACCCATCTGGTAATGTAGGGGTTAATTCTCAACTAGAAGAGTTTCTCTATAATGCCTGAGTGAAGGATTGTCTCAAATGTCTTGGTTAGGTCAGGATAGGTGGTATGCACTATCTTTCCCTCGCCCACGGCCTTGGTGAGTTTTTTGAAGAAGTCAACCATGTTTAACAGGCATGATCTACCTTTAACAAATCCAAACTGGGTTGGATCCAGAGTTTGGAGATTACATATGCCCTTGTTAATAAGCTCCATAATGATTCTTTCCATGGCCTTGCAAATGAGGCTAGTCAAGCATATAGGCCTATAATTCCCATGGTCAGCTGATAGACCCCCCACCCCCCCTTTATGCAGAGAGATTGCTACTGCTGCTGTCCTCCATTCCAGTGGAACACAGCTGGTTATCAGGCTGTGGTGAAACAGGAATCCAAGTGGGTCTGCTTAGTCATGTTTTAAGGTGTTTAAAATGCAACCTGGGATGTTGTCTGGTCCCATTGATGCCATGTTTTTGGCCTTGAAGAGCACCAATATGACCTGCTCTCTTGAGATAATAGGATGAGGAATGGTGCAGGTATACTTTGGGAGATTGATGACTGAAGGGTGAACTATTCTCCAAATCTGATAGCTAGCAGGTTGGCTATTACCTCTGGCTGAGTATGGGTGGTGACATCCACAACCATTTAAATTCATAGCCGAGTATTCCTTTGTAGATTTTGGACATACTTAAAGAATGCCTTGTGATTGTTCTTAGCTAGGGAAGCTATTTTTGCTTTGTAATTAGCTTTGGATGACTTAAGATCTCTGATTTGTTTCTTTAAGCTAGAAAGGGATTTATTTCTCGGCTGAGCCAGTTCCCTCTTGTACTTGGACATTAGTTTCTTTCTCTTGTTGTATAGCCTGTTTATACTAGGGTCCATTAGGGTTTCTTGATTTTTTGGCAAGACTGGTTTTAATCCAGTCAGGTACAGCCAATTCTATACAACTGCTTAAGTGGTTATACATGCTATTGATGTACTCCTCTGCATAGGAGTCCATGTTATCTGCATTCAAGGGACCTTTGACACTTCTTATACCATCAGTTAGCAGGAGGTAATTTGTCTTCGAAAAATTCTTAAGTATTTTTGAGCTTGCTTGGGTATCTGGTCTTATAAATACATCAAACGAGACTGATTTATGGTCCAATCTTACCAGGACATTATCACACGGGGAAGTGTGCAATGCCGTCCTGTGTTAGTGAGTACTATGGCCAGTTCATTTCAGCCTCTTGTGGGTGTGCTGGCTAGCTGTTCTAGAAAATTTACAATGACAAAGTCCAGGAAACTCTGAGCCAGCATGTTTGTGGTGATATATTTTCCAAGTTAATGGTAGGATAATTAAAATCGCCCATGAGTAAGGTGTTCAGCTGTATAAGTGACTCCAGTAAGTCCAGGTATGTGGTATGCTTTTCCTGTTTCATAGTGGGGGACCTATAGCTAGATATGATGTGTTAATGATGTAGTTAATTGGACATGCAGTAGCTCAAGAGAGTCATAGTACATTGAAAAATAAAGAAGCTGGCTGAATGCACAAGCCCCAGGATAAAAGATTGCCAAATCCTGGTAGGTGCACTGGTACCAGGACCGGAAAAAAATGACTGTGCAGAATCCTCAAGACACGGACATATTCTTACAATGGGGCCAGGCCAGGGGGAGGATGCCCCACCCCCCCACTGTAAAAGGAAGTAGCAGTCCACAAAAAACACAAAAACTGATAGGCCAAAAAAGAGCCATACAGATGATAGAGTGAACTACTGAGGTTAAGAAAGAAATTATGCATTATTAGTATTGTGCAAGAAGCCCAGAATTTCCTGGCAAAAGATATATGAAAAGATTAAGAAATTAGAGAAAATAAAAATACTTCTACAAGAAACTGTCCAGAAGTTTAAAATAAAAAAAAATGTGTTCATTAATACAACAGATCCATGAAAAACACTATATAGATCAATAAATCTTCTGCCATATGGAAAAAGAAGTGACTGAGGAAGTTCAAAAATTTAAAGAACAAAATTTAGAGATGTTTGAAGGGTATAAAAAAGAAATACAGACATGGGAAAGAGAGAGGGAGAGCTGATATGAGATATTTATGCTAAGGAGAAAGGCAAAGTAATCAACACAAAAAGGCAGCCCAAAGATATTCAAAAAGAAATATAGACAAATACATCCAGATATGGAAAAATTTACAATACAAAAAATAAGATCACAAAGAGGAAAATTACAAAAGAGGATTAGTAATGGAGAAGTTAAAGAAATACAAAGTGAGGATATGGATTACATGCAAAGTGAAGGATTTAGTGTAGAAAATTTAACTTGGATAACAACACAACAGGCTAGAGCAATGGACACTCAAATTAAGGAGAAACCGGTGGAGCAAGAAGCCTCTAATCAGTTGACATATGAAGATACTTTGGAGCTTTCCACAGAAAACCAGTAGAAAGGATCAGTTGGTGCTATACAGCAAAGGGAAAGAACAGGAAACTGTGACAACTCTGACTCAGTCGATGCCGTGAAGTGATAGGCCAGTGAGTTCCCATATGAAAGAGAAATAGATGAGACAGGGTGAAACTGAAGAGAATGGGGCACAGGAAGGAGGTCTGGAACTTTCTATAGAATGCCCGCAGGAAATGGTGAACAAAGAATGTACCCTCAGTTTAGAAGAAAATGACTTGAGAAAAGTTATTTGATTTAATAGAGATGGATACACACATTAAGATCAGGGAAAGAAATAGATTACAGAAGGCCAATAAAATCCCAAAAGTTAGTAGTTTGATAAAACATGTATTTATTTATTTGCTATTTGTTAACCAGGTTAGGCTGGCTGGGCTGGTGCTCTTTTTCATTAGAGACCCGAGGAGAAAAGCTCCAAGTTACAATGTTTACAATTAGTAACAAAAGTGAATTACATATGTATAAAAAGAGAAAAATACAGATATAGACAAAAACAAAGTGAGACTATAAATTGTGATTAAACATTCTTAAAAAGGTACAATAATATGTAGTTGAATGGTAAGAAATAGAGGAAATAAGAAAGGAGGGAGTAGCAGACAGGCAGGTCCTAGTTATGGCATAAAGTTAAGTCCAGGAAAATTGTGTGGGGGGCAGGGTAAGTTCAGAAAAGACATAGGTGAGAGTTATAAGATGTACTCGATAGTATTTAAGAAGCTAGTTGCATTGATTACTGAAAAGGAAGGGTGGTCTAGGATAGTGAAAAAGAGAGGCAGTGAGTAGATGGGAGAAGTGGGTAGGGGAGGAAGATTATTTTAAGTAGGTTCTTTACAGATGCAGGACCAGGAGTTGTGTAGGAAGTCCTTTAGGGCAAGTTTGAAGTTGATTGAATTTGGGAGGTATCTGATAGAGAGTGGGAGCTTGTTCCAGGATGTGGAGACTGCATGGCTATAAAGGCTTTTACCAATGGTTTTATTGTGTTTGGAAACTTGGAGCAGGTGTTGGTCAGAGCTATGAAACTCGCGGTTGGGTATGTACGGGGAGACAAGAGTTGTTAATGAGGGACAAGCTAGGGGTTGTAGCAAGATGGAATATGTCATGTGAAGTTGAGGCAGAAGGAGTTGGTTATGGAACTCTAGTCAGTTTAGTTTTTTAGTGAGAGGCAATTGTGTGAGCGATAGGAGAGAGTTGTGGAAAATCTAGCAATTTTATTATAAGTTTATTCAAGTTTAAGAGATTTTTTTGGAGGTTGGTGAAAATAGTGGCAGTATATAGTAATGTAGGCTGGAGGGGGACTTGGGCAAGGGATACTTTGGATTCTTGTGCAAGGAACTTTTTATTTGTGTATAGCAATCCCATTTTCTGGTGGGTCTTTTTGATGCAGTTGTTGATGTGGGTGTCAAATTTTAGTTCGTCATCTATGAGTATGCCAAGTAGTTTAGTGTGTGGCTCAGCCAGAATAGTTGTATTGTTTCGGGATGAGATAGAGAAGGAAGATTTGAGGTGATGGAGAGATTTGAGAAGGAAAAGAAGAGATTTAGTTTTGTTGGGGTTGAGTAGGAGCTGATTAGTAGTGAGCCATCTTTTGACAGAGTTAAAGTGGCTTGTGTGAGGGTATGTAGGTCAGTTAGATTGTCAGAGGTAGAGATGATTATAGAGTCATCAGCGTATTGTACAAGTTTAAAGTTGGAGCAGGATTGGAAAAGAACATTAATAAAAATGTTAAATAGTAGGGGATCCAGGATGGAGCCTTGGGGGACTCCAGTAAGAATGGGAAGAAAGTAGGAAGTAGCTGACATCCATTTGACAGACTGAGCTCTATTTGATAGGTATGAAGAGAACCAGTTAAGTGTGGAGGTAGAGAAGTTGAAGGAAGACAGTTTGGAGAGCAAGAGGTTATGTGAAACAGTATCAAAAACTTTAGAGAGGCCTATGAAAAGGGAAAATACTAATTTGTTGTTATTGAGAGAAGTGGAGATGGAGTTAGTGAAGGACAGTAAAGCGGTAGTAGTACTATGGTGTGGGCAGAATCCATCCTGGGTAGGGGTGAGGAGATTTTCTTGAATTATATGTGACGGGAGTTGTTTGTGAAGGCATTTTTCTAGGATTTTTTTAGATAGGGGATAGGATAGTGATAGGCCTGAAGTTTGAGGGGTCGGTGGAGTTGCCACCTTCATGCAGGGGAATAATATATGATTTCTTACATATTGGAGAGACTAGGTTTTCCTGAACTGACCTGTTAATAAATATGAAGACTAGCTTGGCTATGGAGGGAGCTGCTATTTTGAGGTAAAGGGTAGGTAGGTTATCTGCCGAAGTGGAGCAGGGTTTACGTTTAGAGAGTAGGGATTTGATAACAGTTGTGGGGATAGGTTTGATAGAGAAGGTGGCATGGTTGGAGGGGGGGGTGTTATGATTTATGTTTGTGTTAGATTTGATTAGTTTCTGTATGGAGATTATGAAGTAGGAATTGAGGGGTGTAGTGGTTTCTAGGAGGGGAGCAGTTTGGGGAGGGGTTGGAAGGGGAAGGATTACCTGGGTGTAAAAGTTTATTAATGGTACTCCAAAATCTTTTGGGGTTGGAGTGGGTTTTTTTTTTTTTTTTTTGAGGATACAGGTAAACATTTTTATCAAGGGAGATTTGTTTTATTGTAGTATTACAAAGTTCTCTATAGAGCTGGAGGCTGGATAGGTTTCAAGTTTGTTCCAGGTTTTCCATGCAGAGTCTCTTTTCTGCATGACAGAGAGTGTGGCTTTACTTATCCAAGGTGCAAAGTTAGTTCTAACATGAACTTTTCTAGTAGGGGCTAGGGAGTTGAGTGTGTTAAGAAAGATGCTGTTGAATTTGAGGACAGCTTCTTCAAGAAGGAGGTGCTGGAGGAAGGACCAATTCATAGACGAGAGTGTTTGATAGATTACAGCAGTCCCTGTATAAGTGAGAATTGAAAGTCTGAGATAGGTGATGATTTATAGCGATAGGGTGATTATCGCTTAGTAAGTTAGGGAGAGTAATGAGGTTATGATAACAGCCAAGGTGGGAGGTAAGTATCCAGTCTTGAGTGGTGCTGGTATTAGATCGATGATTAATACGAGTTGGGGCGGTGATTAGTTGGGTGAAGCCATATAGGTTAATGCTGGAATTGTGGGAGAGGGTGCTGAGAGAGTTCCAGTCGATATTGACATCACGAATGATGATAATTTCATAGGTGATGGTTTAGGATGGCCAGGCTAGAAAGAGTTCCAGTGTAGGGATATTGTTACCGGGCGGTATATATAGATAGAGGCAATAGCAATCCTTTTGAGATTGTTTAGGTTATAGTTAACTATGAGTATCTCAGCTGGGTGGAAACTGGGGGGGGGGGGAGTGGAGAGAGAGGTTTTCCGAGTAGAGGATACCTACACCACCACTTTTTTTGAAGGCCTGTCTTGGTGGAATATCTTGTAGCCTGAAGGGAGGATTTCTTTTTTTGATATGTGAGGTTTTAGCCGGTTTCGAAGATTGAGAGTATGTCTGGAGTGTGTAATGATAGCCAGGAGTGCAGTTCAGGGAGTGTATTTATTGCACTATGAATGCTGAAGCCTGAGATTGTAAGATGTTTAGCAGAAGAGGTGGGCAGAGGCGGGATGGGAACTTGGTTTGAGGTGGAAGTAGGTGGGATGGGGGGGCAGAGGAGTGGGTTAGTGGACCAGGGTTAGGATGAGTATCTCCTGCAAGAAGTAGGGAAGGATAGGGATAAAGGGGGTAAACCTAAAGGAGTGTAGTGGCAATGGTTTGGATTTGAGTTTGGGGGGGTAGTGGAGATTAGGGCATAGACTATGTCTGGATATGTGTAAGAAGTGATGAGAGAACAGAGAAGATAATATATGGAGTGTGGTGATGGTTTGTTAGATTGAAGATAGGGTAAGGTCAGACTAGAGGACTGATCAGGAAGAGGTCTGTGGTAGGATGTGGTTAGAGTGAGAAGTATAAGTAATGGCAGTGAAAGGAGAAGGTGTAGAACAATGTTGTAGTAGTATGGAGGGGAGACGAGGCTTCAAAAGGGAGAGTGAGATTTTACAGACAGAAGTGAACACAGTAATTAGTCCATAGAGATTCATGCGATATAACAAAATTAAATAGGATACATTACTGAGCAGCCAAATTAATAACAGATAAAGTCCTTTCCCTAACTACCCTGTGTTCTTGTGGTAGGACGGGGAGAAATCAAATGCCGTCATGGAAGTATCAAATAGAGAAAGCTATAAAGCAATTAAGACAAGAAATGTCTCTGTTATAAGAGTATAGAAGAGGAAACTGATCAACAAAAATACTCAGAAAGATAGATGTGATAAAAACAATGAGCTGTATTATAACAGATCAGGATTTATCATGCACTATCGCAAATAATAAACTAAAAATATCATCACAGGCAAAAAAACGTAGATGATAACACAGATAAATATAAAGAAAAAGTACAAAATAAGCAATTTATTGATGACCCAAAAAAGTTTTATAGAGAATTGGAAAACAGGGCAAAAGGAATTGAACGACCATCCAAAAAAATTGATGCATTTTGGAGAAGTATTTATGAAGATCCCGTGGAACATAAAGATGCTAAATGGATAGAAGAAGTAAAAGAAAGAATAAGAAGTCCAAATGTACAGGATATGAAATGGGATGAAGTAACAGCCAGAGATATTGAAACAAAGTTAAGAAAAGCCTCTAACTGGAAGACCTCCGGCCCAGGTGCAGTGCCTAACTTCTGGTTAAAAGTATTAACATCTTTGCATGAAGATTTAGCCATGAGTAAGAACTATTTATATGTGCTCCCCAAACAAGCACCAACCTAGATAACAACAGGAAAAACAATGCTCCTACTTAAGAGTGAACCTGCAAGCTACCCTAAAAATTATAGACCAATAACGTGCCTTCAGACAACATATAAACTATACACTGGAATTGATGCCGACAAAGTTTATAGTCATTTAGAAGAAAACTCAATCATGGCACTAGAGCAAAAGGATAATAAAAGAAAGTCATATGGAACAAATGATCTTTTGTTAAATAAAGTCATAGTGGAGAACTGTAAAAGGGGGACAAATCTAAGTATGGCATGGACCGATGACAAGAAAGCATTTGATAGTATCCCTTATTCATGGATAGAGTGCTTAAAATGTATAAGATAGATCCTGCAATGATCAATTATATAACAACAACCATGAAGCAGTGGCAAATCACTTTGCAGTTAAACCATGACAAAGGATAAATTATTATTCGAGGGATAAAAAAACAAAAGGAGATATTCCAGGGTGATACTCTGTCACCGTTGCTATTCTGTCTTGCCCTTAACCCATTAAGCTGTCTACTTAACAGCTTAGGCCATGGCTATAATTTGGCTCCTAGAAAACAAGAAAGTGTAAAGACCTCTCATCATCTTTTTGTGGATTATTTAAAACTGTGTAGTTCATCAGATGATGAACTGATAGCACAGCTGCAAGTGGTTAAAACTTTTTCAGATGATATAAGAATGTCATTTGGTCCTGATAAATGTGCAAAAGCAACCTTTAAAGCAGGAAAACTGCAGCACCAAGAAAACATCAGTTTGGGACAAGAATGTGATATAAAAGAACTTGAGCAAGAGGAAGTGTATAAATATTTGGGAAATGATGAAGGATCAACAAAACATGAACAAATGTTAATAAAACTCAGTAAGGAATATTTTAGAAGGCTTAAATTAATACTCAAAACAGCACTGACATCAACAATGAAGTCCAGGATATAAACGAATTTGCTCTTCCAATCTTAACTTACAGCTTTGATGTGATTGATTGGCCCCAAAACATGTTGAACAGGTTAGACAGGAAATCAAGGAGGATGCTTCATGCTCATCAAATGAGTTATAAAAATCAGTGCATACCAAGATTACATATCCCCCTTTCTGGAGGAGGTATGGACCTCCTCAAAATTGATTACATGTATAGATCTGTAATCATGTGACTGCACACACACCTCTTGACTTCACAAGTCCCAAATGTAGTGAAAGTTTTAAAACATGAGTGGAAAAAGTCTAAGATGACTTCAGCGTCAAGCGGGAATGAAAATAAAAACAAAAGTAGATAAAAATCAGGCAGCAACTGAATGTGCCAAAAAATAAAAGAAAAAAAATGAGGTAAGGAATCAGATAAGAAGGCAAGAAAAGGGGAAATGCATAAATATAGCTGCAAATATAAGAAACTCTTGGAAGAACCTTATGTTGATCAGGATCAAATGCAGGAATGGTTAAGAAGATGCGAATTTAAAACAAAAGATGAAAGGTTAATATTGGCAGCCAAGATAGTGTACTACATACACGTTGGTTTACAAAATACATTAAACATGTGGGATAAATGGACAAATGTAGGTTTTGTAAAACTGAACTGGAAATAGTCGCACACCTTGTTGCTGGATGTGATAACTAATAACAGAAGGCCTGTATACTGAAAGGGATAATAATGTGGCAAGACTGTTGCATTGGGGATTGTGCAAACATTATGGTATTGAAGTGTCTGAAAAACATTGTAAACATGAGCCACAAAGCATCATCGAAAATGAAGTTTATATCACATGAGATCACCCACTACCAACAGTTAAAAAAATAGATGCGAGAAAAACAGATATAGTCCACAAAAAGACAAAAGTAGCATTGATTATTGAAATTGCTATACCCAGGAACTACAGTGACTTATATACGGAGAGACACAAAGTCATAATACCAGGATTTGAAGACGGAAATGAGGACAATGTGGAAGAAAGATACCCAGACAGTTCCAGTAGTAGTACGAGCAACTGGTATTATAAAAAAGAATTTGCAATCATACTTGGAGACGTTACCAGTACATATAACTCCATACAAATTGCAGGAGTCATTACTGGGGCACATTGCAGGTGCTGCGAAGAGCACTTTTGGCTAACCTCAAAGATTGAAACAATACTAATTTCATTAGCTTCAATTGTACTTTGACTTAGGAATAGGATCTGTTTCCATCATGCTATTAGAAATCCAAAGAACGTGGAGAAATTACAAAAAAAATAAGTCATAATGTTTCACCCGTCGCAAGGTGTACTTATCCAAGACAGATACACTTCGTCTTTTGGTTATCCTTAATGAAGGCAGATACACTTTCTCTTTTGGTTCTTTCATGTTCAGTTTGTGGTCTGAATGTATGAAAGGCGTTGTAGCTCTACATGGCCGGGGTGCTTTCCACATGTTTCAACCATGTCTCTGGGCTGCACAGATGAAAGCATCTTCCAAAGTGAAGAGTGCTTCCAGGGAGTGCAGTTTCTTGCTTAGACTCCTAACATTAAGCAGCAGTACCTTGAGTTTATGTAGAGTGGATTTTGTTATGTTGGGAGGTTGGTTATTTTGACACTGCCTAAAAATGGTACAATATGGGTGGCTAATGCCTTTGCCAGTACCCACAAGACTAGAGGAGACAGGTGCAGACCATCTCTGGGAAAGAAGTGTGGCCTGTCGACCATGTCTTTCCAGGCTGACAGATATTGGATCCCCTTGGACTGACACCAGAAGCTAAGCCAATTGTTAAAATCGATCATTTTTTCTTTGTACTGTGGCATCATCCTTGGAGATGGTAGAATGCTGCTTAAGGCTAGGCTTATAATTGCCTGTGACACACAATCTGTGAGCTCAGTCATATCTCTCTTCATATAGTCCAGTGAGGTACATCTCAAGTCATTCACCTCATATGGGCCATGATGGAGCCGTGCTGGTACTTGTGGTTGAGTGACTTGATGGATCCTGGCACCTGACAGGCAGTTAACTGTAACCTGATCCTTATCCAGTCTGGTAAGGTGAACATCTGTGCATTTTGCAATGGAGTCCCCTGTCATCACTACATTACGTTTTGTGGTGTTACACCTTATAGGCTTATTTGTTGAGACACTGGTGTGTGTGTTAAAGTGTTATGTATGTGGTGGTTTTTTGCATGCTTATGTAAGTGGTTTATGTTTGTGAGGCCTCTGATCTTTTGGTAACTCAGCTCCTCATATGTGGGTTTGTGTGTCATGTCCTTATTTAGTGTGGGGAGTGTGTGTGTGTGCTGACAACCTTTTTAGCATTCAATTTGTCCTCATATGAGAGTCTTGCCTCCAATTTCATGGTGTAACTACATCTCTCACATAAAATATTTGCTTGTTTCAGGAGCAAGTGATTGTCAGTATATGAGACAATTGCTACATTGCCTCAGGCTAGCCAGAGAAATGTTTTATTAGGGAAGGGAATGGGTTAATTTGACAGTATTGTGCTGGTAGCACCAAGACTACATGAGGGATCTATATTTTGTGTAGGCTAAGGTTGATCAATAAGGCAGTGCTGCTCAGTCTACAACTGAGTTGCTACTAGAGCATCAGAAAAGCATGGAAGGGTTTCACTGACAGCTGTTTATGGAACAAGTAAGCTTCTAGGCTTTTGCATCTATACAAGGGCACTGCTAACCACCACTGTGAGAAGAACAGCACTATGCAAAATGCGAGGCTTAAATATGAGCAAAGAGAAACAAGTTTTAAGTTAACTACAAAACAGGAAAGCACACAATAAGCCTTCTACCAGGAATCCCCAAATCAGACAGATGAGATCAGCACACTTTTGTCACAAAGCTGCAGAAAACCACCACCTTAAATTAGAATAGCTGGTCTGGAGCACAAGTGTAACAAGACCACACAAACTACCCACAATAGCCCTACAACTAACAGATGCAATGTAATACAGTAGAATTGACTACTACTAGCAGACGATACAGTTTTTTTTGAAAATGCTAAAGTACAGTCACAGTATATAGGAGAAGTGCAGAAAGATACTTGGAGCTCTTTTGTGTACTCCCAGCTCAGGCAGACCAGGTAAACACCTACTGCCACTAGCTGAATAATCTCAGTACTACCAGTGTAAGAGACAGTAAAGGAGTGTCCTGAGTGAAATGCTACCACATACAAACTTAAAAGATATGAAATGTTACCAAAAACACAATTACAGATACGGATACACCAGTATAATTTAAACAGCTTGTAAAAGTGTGATTATTCAATAAAAGTCTTCACTTTGTATAAATAAGCCAATATTTACATTTATAAAGGTACTAAAAATGAAATAAGCTGATTAATAAGCCTGTCTAGCCAATAAAACTGCATGTAGAAATCTCAAGTGTTTCCCCAGCCTAAACAGACCAGGCTACCTCCCAGTCATACCTGCCAACTGTACCGAGTTTTGGGGTCCAAATAACGGAGTACCACGATTCCCAAGTGGCACCCTTTCATTTCCAATTTTTTCACTTTTTAAAACATTTTCTTTTTCGCTTTTTGATCTGATGTCATCACATGCATGATGACATCAGCTCCGCCAGCTTGTCGGAATTGAGCTCAAGGGCTCAGGTGCACACATTTCCGGCTGGCTGCTACTGTTTGAATGCTGCGAGCGGGAAGAAAACAGCACATCTAGCCATGTATTTTTATCTTCTAAATGGACTGCTCCAAGCATGGGTATGGGACTGCTTAGTTATTTCCATATCCGTAACTCATGTTAGAGCTACAGGCTCATTTCAAGGTATTTAGAGCTTCTCAATGGACTTGTTTCATTTCAAAGTATTTTGTGCTGAACTGACTGGATTCATTCATTTCAAGATGAATGGACTCGTTTCATGGTATGAGCTAAGCTATTCATTTCAAGCTTTAGTTATTGCTGTTAGAGCTAAGCTACCGGGTATTTTGAGCTGAACGGACTAAATTCAAGGTATTTTGAGCTGAGCTAATCTAGTTACTGCTTCTGAATGGACTCGTTTTTTCACTTTTTGGAGTTGGAAGTGTGCGTGTGGTGTGGTTACTGCTGTTAGAGCTAAGCTATGGGGCATTTTGAGCTGTACAGACTCATTTCAAGGTATTTTGAGCTGAGCTAAGATAATTTCTGCTTCTGAATGGACTTGTCTCATTTTTCAGTGCTGTTAAAGCTAATCTACTAGGCATTTCAAGCTGAACAAACTAATTTCAAGGTATGTTGAGCTAAGCTAGTTACTGCTTCTGAACGGACTCATTTCAATGTATTTTGAGCTAAGCTAGTTACTGCTTCTGAACAGACTCATTTCAATGTATTTTGAGCTAAGCTAGTTACTGCTTCTGAACGGACTCATTTCAATGTATTTTGAGATAAGCTAGTTACTGCTTCTGAACGGACTCATTTCAAGGTATGTTGAGCTAAGCTAGTTACTGCTTCTGAACGGACTCATTTCAATGTATTTTGAGCTAAGCTAGTTACTGCTTCTGAACGGACTCATTTCAACGTATTTTGAGCTAAGCTAGTTACTGCTTCTGAACGGACTCATTTCAAGGTATGTTGAGCTAAGCTAGTTACTGCTTCTGAACGGACTCATTTCAATGTATTTTGAGCTAAGCTAGTTACTGCTTCTGAACGGACTCATTTCAATGTATTTTGAGCTAAGCTAGTTACTGCTTCTGAACGGACTCATTTCAATGTATTTTGAGCTAAGCTAGTTACTGCTTCTGAACGGACTCATTTCAATGTATTTTGAGCTAAGCTAGTTACTGCTTCTGAACGGACTCATTTCAATGTATTTTAAGCTAAGCTAGTTACTGCTTCTGAATGGACTCATTTCAATGTACTTTGAGCTAAGCTAGTTAGTGCTTCTGAACGGACTCATTTCAATGTATTTTGAGCTAAGCTAGTTACTGCTTCTGAACGGACTCATTTCAATGTATTTTGAGCTAAGCTAGTTACTGCTTCTGAACAGAATCATTTCAATGTATTTTGAGCTAAGCTAGTTACTGCTTCTGAATGGACTCATTTCAATGTATTTTGAGCTAAGCTAGTTACTGCTTCTGAACGGACTCATTTCAATGTATTTTGAGCTAAGCTAGTTACTGCTTCTGAACGGACTCATTTCAATGTATTTTGAGCTAAGCTAGTTACTGCTTCTGAACGGAATCATTTCAATGTATGTTGAGCTAAGCTAGTTACTGCTTCTGAACGGACTCATTTCAATGTATTTTGAGCTAAGCTAGTTACTGCTTCTGAACGGACTCATTTCAGTGTATTTTGAGCTAAGCTAGTTACTGCTTCTGAACGGACTCATTTCAATGTATTTTGAGCTAATCTAGTTACTGCTTCTGAACGGACTCATTTCAATGTATTTTGAGCTAAACTAGTTACTGCTTCCGAATGGACTCATTTCAATGTATTTTGAGCTAAGCTAGTTACTGCTTCTGAACGGACTCATTTCAATGTATTTTGAGCTAAGCTAGTTACTGCTTCTGAACGGACTCATTTCAATGTATTTTGAGCTAAGCTAGTTACTGCTTCTGAACGGACTCATTTCAATGTATTTTGAGCTAAGCTAGTTACTGCTTCTGAACGGACTCATTTCAATGTATTTTGAGCTAAGCTAGTTACTGCTTCTGAACGGAATTATTTCAATGTATGTTGAGCTAAGCTAGTTACTGCTTCTGAACGGACTCATTTCAATGTATTTTGAGCTAAGCTAGTTACTGCTTCTGAACGGACTCATTTCAATGTATTTTGAGCTAAGCTAGTTACTGCTTCTGAACGGACTCATTTCAATGTATTTTGAGCTAAGCTAGTTACTGCTTCTGAACGGACTCATTTCAATGTATTTTGAGCTAAGCTAGTTACTGCTTCTGAACGGACTCATTTCAATGTATTTTGAGCTAAGCTAGTTACTGCTTCTGAACGGACTCATTTCAATGTATTTTGAGCTAAGCTAGTTACTGCTTCTGAACGGACTCATTTCAATGTATTTTGAGCTAAGCTAGTTACTGCTTCTGAACGGACTCATTTCAGTGTATTTTGAGCTAAGCTAGTTACTGCTTCTGAACGGACTCATTTCAGTGTATGTTGAGCTAAGCTAGTTACTGCTTCTGAACGGAATCATTTCAATGTATTTTGAGCTAAGCTAGTTACTGCTTCTGAATGGACTCATTTCAATGTATGTTGAGCTAAGCTAGTTACTGCTTCTGAACGGACTCATTTCAATGTATGTTGAGCTAAGCTAGTTACTGCTTCTGAATGGACTCATTTCAATGTATTTTGAGCTAAGCTAGTTACTGCTTCTGAACGGACTCATTTCAATGTATTTTGAGCTAAGCTAGTTACTGCTTCTGAACGGACTCATTTCAATGTATTTTGAGCTAAGCTAGTTATTGCTTCTGAACAGACTCATTTCAATGCATTTTGAGCTAAGCTAGTTACTGCTTCTGAACGGACTCATTTCAAGGTATGTTGAGCTAAGCTAGCTACTGCTTTTGAATGAACTCGTTTTCACTTTCTGGAGTTAGACGTGTGTGGTTTCTGCTGTTAGAGGTGTGTGTGTGTGTGTGTGTGTGTGTGTGTGTGTGTGTGTGTGTGTGTGTGTGTGTGTGTGAAAATGCCCCTTGTGAATTTCAGGATTTTTCTGGCAAATCACTGAAGGATTGAATTCACTAAATAATGACAAGCATTTGAATTTCAGACTTTATATTCTTCAGAAAAATAAATGCTAACAAAACCTTTTATTCTAGCAATTATCTAAGTTTATAAGATCAGTATTTGAAATTTGTCCCTATTTTGAGGCTGTATTCCCCCCATTACTGCCTTTGTCCAGTTTTTTTGTGCAAAGATGTTGAGAGCTATGTGAGAAGAACTGAATTCTGTATTCCACCATTATTGGCTTTGTCCAATTTTTTGTGCTTAGAGGTTGAGAGCTATGGTGAGAACTGAGTTCACTAAATGATAGTCATTTAAGTTTCAGTCTTCCTATCTTCTTTCAGGAAACTGCTGATTTGGCATAGTGGTATGTTGCTCTGACTGTAGTGCACAGGTTCCTGGGTTCAAGACGTGGCAGTGAAATGCACGGTGGTAGCACATTTTAGTCTAGCAACTTTAAGTTATACAAGCAATGTAACATTAAATTATACAAGTAATGTTTAAAATGTGTCCCTGGTTTTTGGCATTTTGCCCCCCCCCCAAAAAAAAACAGAAATTGAAAAAAGGTGCGAGAAGCTGTGCAAGATGCCTATGGCTTACACTACTGTCATTTTATATATATATATATATATATATATATATATATATATATATATATATATATATATTTTTTTTTTGTGTGTGTGTAAGTAGACTTATGATGGAAATGTTCTGAATTGGGCAGTTTTGTCATTACTGGTTCATGCATTTTGTTTCACTGCCTACTGGAAAAATATTCAAACAATACATTTAAAATGTGTGGAAGTAGACTTTTATGATGGAAATGTTCTGAATTGCGCAGTTTTGATATTACTGGTTTAAGCATTTTGTTTCATTGCCTACTGGAAAAATGTTCAAATACTAAATTTAAAATGTGCTCTAACTTAAGTCTAACAAGTGTGCTGTATTATAATTTAAAGTCAGGAAGGTGTATCAAAGAATGCATGTATGTTTCTTGTTTTGCGTGCAAGGGGCCTATGACTTGAAAACAACCCAAAGATAATCTTTATCCACCACTGGCCAGATGCATTTTCTTTCATGTGGTGTGGGTTTCAATGCTGTTTCAATGAATGAGAGACTCAAGGGCAGAGAATTTTTAATGCCAAGTCTATTTTCATTGTGAGACAGTATTACTTTGTTTAGCAGATATCTATTAGTGTTTGTGCATTGTGCTATAAAATGTAAAAATAAAATCCAAATAATCATTGCAGAAGTAAAGCAGCATACATTACTGTTTATGGAAAATGGGGCAAAATAGCCAGGTAATGGGACATTGAAATGGCTGCAGGGGGACTCTGCCTCCATATTTTGGTTGTCTGTTCTTCAGTTTGTGTTTGAAAGTTGGTATCCCACAATCCCAGTGGAGTGGGTGGAGTTACGTAATTATGTATGCAAAATTTACATTAATCAGCGTACAGATTTGTACCTATTTTTCAAGGGCCTTTTTCAGATTTTTGATGTTTCCAGGTTGAGAGGTATTCTCCCAGTGCACTACATGGAAAATCGACTCCCTTCTTGATGTAAAAACAAGTGCTTGCTGGAGTGTAAAAATCACTACTTTACCCAATGGCTAGCTAGACAATGAATTCAGAGCAAGTAAATCAGCAGAACAGGCAATGAGAGGCAAATGCTCTTTTTCAATATAATCACAAGGGAAGACAAATAATTCATGATATGAACAGCAATGTAGAAAGGAAGGCACATACCAATTTTATATTTCTTTTTCTTTACTTCATTGGTGTAAAATGTATGGTGCTACACTAAACTTAGTTAAAAAGAAGAAAGAGAAATATAATTATAGCAGTGAATAAATTTGACAACAGCAAATCTGATTCTGTTATGGTGATTGATCATGACAATGGGCTGTACGGAATATTAGCTGTGATTTGCATCATGATTTTGAGAATTTTGATAAAGGAACTAGTGATAGTGACATCTCAGAATAGATGTATTGTAATCTATAGACAATGACAAACTACAAATTCATGTGGGTAAAGAGCACACTCACAAAAAAAAACAAAACAAACAGACCTCAGAGACTGTAATTGATATGACACAATCCCAGAGGTTTTAACTTGTCAGACTTTATCATATATATGAATAAACTTAGAGGAGGACATTGAGACTGTAAGTCTTGACGCTCATCTACCCTCGGTTCTCTCTCCTCCAGGGGTCATTGTTAGGAATACAAATAATGAGAAGAGAAAAAGAATTAGTAGCAGCATTTTAATTCTAAGGACATTCATGTGTTGTGTACAAAAAAATAAAAAAAAATCAAAGGGGAAATTCAGGATACCAGTAAAAGTAACAATCGCACAAGTTTTTGCAGTGAATGCCACTGAGTCTATGGTTATCAATATTCAACAAGATCTAAATGCATCTGACCTGAAAAATGTCTGTCATAATCCCCAAACAGACATAATATTCTGAGATGATTGAGAAATTAGACAATTAGAGAAAAAAATAAAATGGAGAAAGGAATGAACATTGGTCAGAACACAAATGACTCCAATTCTACTCTATTAGCCAACTGTGAACACATTAAAAAGTGCAAGATATTTGAAACCATCCAAATTAGAGGACATAATTCTTCCATTGTTTCTGGGACTTCAAACCATTCCAGGATTGCCAAGATCAGCTGTCTTGGGACCTTGTCATGTGCTTTCTCTGAGCCTATAGGAATGCCTCTTTCCTCATCTCCAGCTTCTTCTCACCTACCTGTCTAATTGCAATCAGATCTGTTTTTCTACATCCTGATCTGAACTGCTCATCTCCCATCTTACTTTCTACTGCTCTGTGTATTTGTTTATCAATCACCCTCTCAGGATTTCCTGCAGTGTGACAGTTGTTCGATATCTCTCTACTGCCCGCAGTTGTGAATGTCCCCTTTGTTCTTGCACACTGGCACTAGAATGCTTATTACCCAGTCATCTGGGATAATCCATGCTCTCTATACTGCTATGGGCACCCTCTGGAGCCATTTATCTAACTCCTCCAACATCATACCTGTCATGTCTCCATCTCAGCCTACTCCTTTACCTGACTTCATTTTCCTTAGTGCTGCTGTTTCTTCTCGGGTGGGGATAATTGTAGGATACATCTAGAGTGATGCAGCTTCTGGGGAGGGGGGGTCTTCATTCAGATGCTGCTTTGAAGTACTACTACCATCTGCCTTTGATGTCCTGTGGACTAGTGAGCAGGTTGTTGCTGGGTGACTGATGACGATCTTCATCTTTCTGTCCTTGTCTTGCAACCTGGTAGTTTCTTTGTGCCATCTACTGACTGACTGTCCAGAAGTTGATAGAGTGCCTCCAATGCCTTGCTCTTGGCTATTGCAATTGCTCTCCCAGTCCTTTTTCTTAGCCAACCAGCATTCCATCCTAGCCTGGTCCATCTTTTCTATCCTCCACTTTTTCCTGCACCCCTCTTTTCTTTTGATGACTTACTGCACTTCTGCATTCCACCACTAGCTTTTCTAGAGTACCTTATTTCCATAATTGGCTCAGCAATATATCTGTTCTGCAGTCTTCACACATGCTGTTTTGAGGTGCTGCCATTCTTCAACTCCACCAATTTCCTCCACTTCATGAGGTGCAGTAGCCCTGAATCATCCCCTGAACTCTTTGGTTTCTCTCCAGTCAATTTCTAAGTCTTCAGCCTAATTTGTGTTGACCTTAGAGCCTTCTCTGACCACTGCTTGTAGCTGATTGTTGCCATCTGTGATTTATGCTGTGGGTTGACTTTCACTAGGGATGACTTTGTAATTGCTGATTCTATTCTACCCCAATGCCCTTACTAGGATAAATTCTACCCAAGTTGCATGTTGGCCACTCTTGTATGTGCTCGTGTGATTTTCTCTCCCTCTTACTGAACCATGTGTTGGTCACCATCAAGCCATTTGCCAAACAGAAGCCTAGAATGGCCTCGCCTCCTCTAGTCTTGTTGCTCCACTCATGTGGACCTAGACAGTCCTCATATCCTGTTTTGTCTGTCCCAGTATGAGCATTCAGGTCTTTCATTATCAATGCCAACTCATGTTGCCCTGCTTTATCTAGTAGGGCATGCAACTGCTGTCTGAATGCAATCTTTTCCTCACTATCACAGCCTCAGTGTGGGGCATTTATGATGTGGTCTCCTAGCTTTGGATGAAGGTCAGTCATAGGTGTCATCTATTTAGACATAACCAAGACCTTAATTTCCTTATCCCCCTTGATGTTCTACATAGCTATGGACATAGCTACCATTTTCTTGGCTGTCCGACAGAACGTAGGAAGTTGTTTAAGATATCCACTCAAATTACTTGCGTCAGAGCTGATGTTTCACATGGCTATATATTGGGGCTATTATTTTTCAGTATTGTTTTTGCAATAGTGCCTCACAAATTCAGTTGGCTTAATAAATATGTGGAAGGTTTTATTTTCAGCAGAGACCCGGGAAGACAAGCTCCAAAGTATTGCATAACATTTTAAGCACAACAGTTTACAGTCTTTACAAATAATACAAAAAATATAGTTTAAATAATTGAACCAAATTAAACATATAAAAAACATTTACAAATAGATACAATTATATGACAATTTAACAGGGAAATTTTAGCCAGTATAGAGAAACTAAAGGTACGTTAGTGTAACACATCGCACTATGAAAAGCAGGCCTATGGAATATCTAGAGAGGAAGCCTTGGAGATAAATTATTAGAAGTAAGGAAGCAAGTGAAGAAGGGAGACTAAGATGATGTAAGGTACGAAGAGGTATTTGTTCACATTTATGGATATAATTTATACTGTTTTTGAGCAAGAACAGAGCCAGCTCTTGGCTAGGAAATCTTTCAGAATGGTTTGAAGGATGGGAGAGAGTGTATTGACCTGATGGATAGAGATAAGGAGTTACAGGCCTTAGCAACATGGTAGGAGTGCAGAAAATACTCAGCAGAGTTGATAGATTTGTTGAACAGACAGGTGTTTTTGGTCATTGGATTGTATTAACTGATTAGGAACATAGCTGTGTAGAATGTTACTTAGTGTTGGGCCAGAAGGTAGATTCTGGATAACTTTATAGGTGGTAAAAAGCTGTGAATGTTCGTTGATGTGGTAATTCTAACCAATTTAGGATTTTTAGTGCTCTTACAGTGGTGCGTTCTGAAAGAGGTATTTGCTGCAAATTTAGCAACATTGTTAACATTTTTTTTGTGGTAACTGAAGGTTAGCAAGGGTGGGAACAGCATAACGAAGTGTATGGAGGAGGTAATTAATGGCAAGTGTAACTTAAGTTGCATCAGTGAGTGTGTTTTTGGCTCTATAACATGCCCCTAATTTTTGATGAGTTTTTCTTGCAGGTCCAATTTAATATTTTTATCCACTATCCCCTGTAATAATTTGCTATGAGAAGTGACATCAATGGTTGTGTTATCAAGATAGAGGACTTTAAATTTAGTTTTTTATGGGAGAGGGATTGGGGGGAGTAGTAGGTTGTGTTTTTAGAGTTGAGCTTTAGTTGTGAGTTACAAAGCCATGTTTCAGTTGCTGTTAAAATATCCTGAGCAATTTTTTTTTGAAGATGTGCCATATTATCAGATATGCAAATGAGCATGGAGTCATACATGTACTGTATTAAGTAGGCCTGTTGTGTGGATGTGTGGAGAGTGTTATAGAGGAGGCAACCAAGGACAAAGCCTTGGGGTACACCGGTGTTGACTGGGAGGCATGGAGAGAGGGTGAAGTGCCATTTTAACTGACCGACACTTATTGGATAGGTAGCTTTTGAACCACATAAGGATGAGCTGAAAGAAACCAAATGAGGACCTTAGAAGAAGTTTGTTGTGACAAAGTATGTCAAAGGCTTTAGAGAAATTCAATTTTAAAATTGTTTTTGTAATTTCCAGTCACTAAGAAATGTTATGATATTTCCATTGACTTGAACTCTTGTACAGATAAATGCTATACAGTATATTTCTGCAGACCTACACCTAGATGCCAATATATTTAAATATGTTATGCCTATCTGAAAGGAATGTTTTCAGAGATCTGGGAATTTTAATTAGTAATCTTTCTTTTGGAAAACATGCAGATGCCAAGCCATTAAACAAATTAACCAGTGAAAAAACCTTCACAGCAACTGGTAAAATCCAAAAAGCTTTATTGTACCACACACCGGTTGAGCGCATTCTTCCCTACTGAAGGAACTTCATCAGAACAGTTTCAGTTTTACAACCCAGCCCTTTTATGTAAAGAAGCACCCAATTAACCAATTAATTATACTAAATACTTACATAAAAAAACTACAGAGACATAAAAACAAGATGCATATAAAAGTTTTATGCGGTGATGCAAAAGTGCTCATTTTATTGTTTTTAATGTTTTCTATTTTCTGAGATTGAAGTGTTTTATGGCTATCTACATGAGCAGAATTTTGCTATCATCCCAATTTACCATCAGAGAGGGGCAGGTTAGGGAGGCAGGCACTAATTCCAGTCATGTATCCCTGCAAGCAGAGCTGTAGTTGGCTCATCTGATACCCAGTGCCTGTTCCAAATCAGCTCTTCAAGTGAAGTGAAAAGTGCAGTGTTGCTAATGTGTGTTGGTGTGTCTTGTGTAGTGGTAGTGTTATTGGAAGGTTTTTATTAAGTTAAGGTGCAGGGTTAGAGTTGGCGCCCACTACCACAGTGGTACAGAGGTGGATTTTAAGACCTTGAGATCCTTCATGAAGGTCTGGGATGGCTGGTCCATTAACAGAAGGGAAAAAGGATGACACCTGGAAGTTAGTAGCTATGGAAATAGCTAACACGGTATATAAGGCAACACGTTTTTCTGTTGACAGAAATGCCTTCAACTCTGTTTTGGTCATACAAGGCCAAGCTGTTCAAAGCTGCTGTGCTCTGCTGTGATATTGGAAAAAGTTAAGTGCTTATTTTCAACTATTTCTGCATTTCTGTTTTAATGTACATCTGTGTAATCTGTGTAACTTTTTAGTCTCCTTTTGTTGTCTGTTAGAGCTGAATATCTGTTACTGTTTGTGACCGTTAGAGCTTGTAGTGAAATCTTTTGTCTGGAGAGGCCTAGCTGTTTTCTTTGCGGCAGAAAGAATCAGTTTAGTTTGCTCTAACTAAAGGCATTCCTGCAACACTATTTTTGATTGGATAATTGGACTGGTTTTTATTTCTCTGCCTTTAATAGCCAGTGTTTTAAACCAGTTGTACTTATTTGCTCCAGCTGTTCAAAGCTGCTGTGATACTGGAAAAAGATAAGTGCTTATTTTCAACTGTTGCTGCACTGCTGTTTTACTGTATATCTGTGTAACTGTTTTTGTCCCACCTACCCGCCCAGCTGTTGTGGTGGTCTTAAGTCTTGGTGGCTTTGAGTTACCCACCTCTTGTATAAAGTTGATATTGGACACTCCCCCTCAGTCACATTACATCTGCTCATTCTACTGTTTATAGTGAGAACTTAGTAAAGGCCCACCCCTTTAACTTGTGAACCCTGAATTATCTTCTGTCTCTTCACTTTCTACTAAAAAAAAAAAAAAACAACTGTACCTCTTTCTACTTCATTTTGCTGCTTGTGCTTAGGGGTTCAACTGCATTTAGTTTGCCGTATTTATTATTGCTTGTTGGTAGCCTCACTAAACTGATGACAGTATTCTACTGAATCGCTGCTTTATTTGTGCTGTCTGTTACTGCTGTGATTTGTGAGCTACTGTTTCAAAGCAACCTGCAGATTAATTATATTACATTGCTCTCTTCTGCAATTCATTACGGTTCAACTGCATTTTGTTGCTGTTTAACTATTCTTTCATACTGTGAGTAACATTCTTTTGACTGTAAGTGATTAATCTGTGCTTCATTGTGAGTTTTTTCTTGCAGAGTTCTTAACCTTAAAATTGAGTAGCACAGTCTAGATACAAGTCTGCAGCATCCAGAGCTTCAACTGCATGTTTTTTAACCTTTTTTTGAGGTATTCCAGCTACAGGTTTTCCCTTAGTGACACTTGCGTTATCTAGTAGTACTACTCGTAGGCCTTCCTTCCTTTACTCTCTTAGCGCTCTCACTGACAAATCTGGACGGACAATTTCCTACATTTTCTTCTGCCAGTCCGGTTGATATGGGCATCCTGAGACAGTGTAGCAAGTGCCTCATGTACACAGACAACCCTCTACTACTACCACCCAGGAACATAATTTGTGAGAGATGCAAATACATCAAGCACCTACTGTCACTGCTCTTTCTCCCACAAACCAGTATATCTGTCACTGAGAAGGTTGGCAACACAAACACCACACCTCAAAAAACCACCCACACTTCCACAACAACCCCCCCCCCACACACACATATGTGAAGGTCCTCAACAAAAGCATACCCAAACAAGAGAGACCTCTGAGGCATAAATGCACACAAACTCCACTGGCCACCACACCAAGACCACATACTTGTGTCTCACAGCCACTAAGGCCTAAACATAAGCCCAACATATTAGTCATAGGAGACTCCATTGTGAGACACACAGATGTGCCCCTCACCAGGCTGGATAAGGAGAAAGTCACGGTTAGATGTTTGTTGGGTGCCAGAATCTGCCACATCACCAATGCACTCGGGTCTCTCAACAGCTACTGTTATGACTCTGTCATAGTCCATGTTGGAGTGAATGACTTGAGACATACCTCCCTGGACTATATAAAGACAGACATGATCGAGCTTGCTGAGTGTGTGTCCCAGGCAGGTATGTCCCTAGCCTTAAACAGCATTCTACAGTCACCCAGGATGATGCCTCAATACAAACAGAAAATTATTGACTAACAACTGGCTTAATCTCTGGTGTCATTAAAAGGGGATCCAGTACCTGACAGCCTGGGATGACATGATTGACAAGCCACAATGTTTTGCCAGAGATGGCCAGCAGCTGTCTCCCTTCAGCTTCAGGCTGCTGGCAAAGGCTCTTGCCTCCCCAATAGTGCATTTTTTAGGCAATGCCATGAGGTCAAAACTACTAACATGAAAATTTCATCAAAACATAAATTAAGGATCATGTTGATAAACGCCAGGAATCTAAACATGAAACTGCACTCATTGCAAGTATTCTTAACCTGGGGAGAGGCTGACATATGTGCAGTCATGGAAACCAGGTTCAAAGCTACAGAGAGCACCCCAGCCTTACCTGGTTACTCATTCTATCATACATTCAGACCCCAAAATGTGAGCAGCAAAGCCAAAGGAGGTGGAGTTGCAATATATATAAAAAACATACACACCTCTAGGCTGGTCAAACAATATGATGCACAGGAAACTCCAGGTGAATTTAACAATTGACAAGATCCTTATTCAAATCATAGCTAGCTACAGGCCTCCAACTCTGACTCAAGATGCCCACTCCACCTATCTGGACCTCTTCGAATCTATGAAGATTCAACCCTTCACCCTGATCCTGAGTGACTTTAACTATCTAACCATAGACTGGAAGAAATACGCATGCCAAAACACAAATGCCTAGAGATTCCTTGATTTGGTCAATGCAAATGGCTTGCACCAGTTGGTTGACACCCCCCCCCACAAGAGGTGAAAATATCTTGGACTTGGTATTAACCAACATGAGTAACCACTGCAGCATCCCTACAGTGTCATCATCCCTGGTAAGATCCAACCACAAAGAAGTCACTTTCAAAGTCACCATCTCCCCTGAACCCCCCCAGCTAGGGCCAAACAAAAAAACTTCTCCAAAGCTGATTACAACCTCCTGAAGGAAGGTATAAGCACCTTCACAGTCCCCCTACCCCTCCACAGAAACTGGCACATATGTCCAAACTTGCACCAAAGTACTATATGAGTATTTATGTATCTGCACAGAATCAGGAATACCTGACAGGATGAAATCCTCCTCCTCAAGGAAGAGGAAACCTGTCTGGTGGACATCTACAATAAATAAACTATAATAAAAGGAAAAAATTGCGGTCTAGGACCAAGAAGGAGCAGGTATCAAATTGGAAGCAATCTCTCCTTTGCCTGAACAAGCAAATAAGAGCACTAGCAAAATCCTCCAAAGCAAACTTTGAGTCCAAAATGGCCACATCTACTAAAGACAATCATAAGGCTTTCTTCACATATGTCTGCAATCTCAAGGGAAGCTCCCAGATCTGCTCAGAACTGGTAGTCAAGGACACCACATGCACAAACCATGTAGATATTGCCAACCTGCTGGCAGACAGGTGCAGTGAATACCACTCCTCTACCCCCCCATTAGTAAAACAGGACATCCCCAGTACCTGCCTCCCTCCCCTTATCTCTAGGGAGCAAGTCATCACTGCCCTCTCAAAGGCAAAAAATATAGCCTCCATGGGACCCAATAACATCCCAGGCTGCATCCTTCATGAACACAGGCAGGAACTTGCAGCACTCTTAGGCACCCTATTCAACCAAATCCTGAGTACCGACTTTGTCCCAGCTGAGTGGAGGACAGCTACTGTCATCCCTTTGCATAAAGGTGGAGCATCCACTGACCAGGACATTATAGACCCGTCAGCTTAACTAGCCTGATCTGCAAGACCATGGAGTGGATTATCATGGACCTCATTAACAAGGACATTGGCATCCTCCAGATACTTGATCCAACACAGTTTGGTTTTGTCAAGGGGAAGTCATGCCTGTTAAATTTGGTCAACTTCTTTGAGACAGTCACCAAGGCCATTGATGAGGGGAAGACAGTGCACACCCCCTACCTTGACCTGGCCAAGGCCTTCGATACTATTCCCCACTCAAGTATAATAGATAAACTCTCTCAACTAGGCTTCAATCCATATGTTACCAGATGGGTAGCAAATTGCCATACTGATAGAACCCACCCAATCAGAATAGGGAAAGCCACCTCAATCAGAATAGGGAAAGCCACCTCAAGTAGTAGACCCGCAACAAGCAGTGTACCACAGGGATCAGTCCTGGGGCCTCTGCTGTTTGAGATATACTTCGCAGAGGTGCAGGACAAATCTAGTGGGCTATGGCTGACCAGGTTTGCAGATGACTGCAAGCTGGGTGCTGTCATCAATTCTACTAGTAATTTGGACATCCTCCAAGAGGGTATCACCCAAACAAATGACTGGTGCCAGAAACATGGTCTCAAACTGAATGCCAAAAAATGCATCATCATCCCTTTTGGGGAGAATGATGTCTCCACAAAATTATCACATTGATAATAAAGCACTAAGCATGCAATCAGTCATGAGGGACTTGGGAATCCAGGTTGATAGCAAACTGACTTTTAACCACCATATTGCCTCCATTGTACAGAAAGCTTTCTACATGGCCCACCTCATTAGTAAGGGTATCTCATCTAGGGACAAGGTGGTCATAACATCCCTGTATTCTTCCCTTATAAGACCGATTATTGAATACAATGCCCTTTTCGGCATGTCCCTTGCAAAGCACATGCAGCAGCTGGAGAGACCACAGAGATTCCTCACCCGGAGAATCCTGGGCCTCAAACATCTACCCTACATATATAGGTTAAAAGCCCTGTCCCTCTACTCAGTCTCCTACAGACTCCTCAGAGGTGACCTCTGTTTGGCATACAAAGCAATCTCAGACCCCGCCCTGATGGGACTGCTGCATATCTGCAAGTCAAGTACCACTCGAGTAACCCACATGCAAGACCTCAACCTGGTTTGCAACATCAATAGGACTTGATGGCAGGAGAGATTTGTGTCCCAGAGACTTCCCTTTTTGTGGACTAGACTCCCTCTTCAAGTAAAGCAGAGTATCTCATTAAACCTTTTTAAGCGCAACCTGGATAACTGGATAGGGAACAGAAAATACACCCCTGGGATTCCACCTATGTCCCTGCTGGACAGTGGCATAGGGTTCTGATTTGTTGGAACAGGGGCTAAATTCTTGGCTAGGCTTATAAGGGCCTCAGGGCCAACAGCCTAGTAACTTCCTATGATTCTAAATGTTTGGTGGCTTGTTATATATATTTCACCAAAATACATATGAAAGAGAGATTGCTTATTTGTTTGCTTTCTAGCTGGTCTAATATCATAGCCCTGCAGAGGAGGAGTGAGAATAGACCCATGTGTTGTCTTTCAGTGTTCGTTCTTTCATCAGGATGCAGTGACCTTGGAATAATATTGTGTTTGGGGTACTAGGGGAGGTCTTGCTTTAGAAACATGATGCAAATATATTAATGGAAAGTACTGGAGTCCTGAAAGATCATTTAGAATGAATTACTAATTTCTGAAACATTTTTCAGGAAGCTTTTCTCAACTCTGAGTACAAGAAAGATGAAATGATGACCTGTATATATGTTCATAGGTAGTTATTTGGGATGTGGTACAGGAGGCCATTATGGAGCCTAGCCAATTTCTCAACTGCCCCGAAGCACTCTCTGTTTAAATTACTTGTTCAAGGTTGCACAATGGGCAAATCAAAGCTGGGGGAATCAAACCCTGAACCACAGGAAGCAGCTCATAACTTTTCTCTTCTGTGCTAGCTGCCAAACGGTGCTGAATCTGCTCTGAGTTACAGCACAATGGCACTAAATATACAGAACCAACTGATATTGTCATCATCCTGGCAGATAGGTGCAGTACTAACTTGGCCCCCCTGTCATCCCCTAAAGGGCTCATCTCTATACCAGAAGAATGCAAAGTTCCTGTAATCACGGCTGCACAGGTAAAAGACACACTATCCAAAGCCAAGAACACAGCATCCATGAGACCTGACAACATCCCAGCCTGTGTTCTACATAAACTACAAAACGAACTGGCACCTCACGTAAGTACCATGTTCAATCATAGCCTCACCTCAGGCTATGTGCCCACTGAATGGCGCACAGCGATGGTTATCCCACTCCACAAAGGGGGAGCCACCACAGACCCCAGAAACTACTGCCCCATTAGCCTAACGAGCCTGGTCTGCAAGGCTATGGAATGTATCATCATGGAACTTATAAACAATGACATTGGTAATCTCCAAAATCAGGACCCCACCCAGTTCGGATTTGTAAAAGGCAGAGCATGTCTCCTACACCTGATAGACTTCTTTGAAGCAGTCACCAAAGCTGTAGATGAGGGTAAGGTGGTTCACACAGCCTATCTAGATCTCACCAAAGCTTTCGACACCATCCCCCACTCTGGAATTATAGATAAACTCACTAAACTAGGTATAAATCCCTATGTCACAAGATGGGTTGCCAACTGGCTCACTGACCGAACCCACACTGTGAAAATAGCAGACTCCAAATCCAACGTCAGACCAGTGACAAGTGGAGTACCACAGGGTTCAGTCCAGGGTCCTCTCCTGTTTGGCATCTACTTCTCTGAAGTCCAGGCTAACACAGAAGGTCTTTGGCTAATGAAGTTTGCAGATGACTGCAAACTAGGAGCCATAATCAAAACTCTAAAAGATGTGGACATCCTACAAAAGGGCCTTACTGAGAAAGATTCCTCGTGTTAAAGCCATGGCCTCAAGCTCAATTCCAAAAAGTGCATTGTCATCCTTTTTGGTAAAAACTCTGTACCCATGAACTACCACATAGGTGGTAGTCTACTTAACAGCGAAAGTGTGATAAGAGACCTTGGGACACAGGTGGACAGTAGTCTCTCATTTGATAATCACATCACCACAGTAGTCAGGAAATCCTTCTACATGGCACACCTCATCACAAAAGGTTTCTCATCCAGGAAAAAAGAGGTCATTGTTCCCCTCTACTCGTCACTCATTAGACCCATTATAGAGTACAATGCCCCTTCTGGTATATACCTCACAAGATATCTACAACAACTGGAAAGGCCGCAGAAATACCTCACAAAGGGGATTACTGGCCTCAAACAGATGCCCTACACAGACCATCTCAAAAAACTGCAGCTTTACTCCGTTGCATATCGCCTACTCAGAGGCGATCTCTGCCTAACACACAAAGCTATGTCAAACCCAGAGCTTTTAGACATGCTCCACCTAAAGAAATCCCAATCTCTATGAGCTACACGCTCTAAGGACCTAAACCTTGTCACCACAATAAAAAGAACATGCTGGAGGGATAGATTCCTGTCCCAGAGACTTCCCATACTCTGGAACAAACTACCTATCTATATCAAACAAAGCTCCTCATTAGCACTCTTCAATTAGAATCTTGATGATTGGATGGGAGATAGGAAATTCACCCTGGGAATCACTTCTGTGGCTCTGCTCGACAGTGGCACAGGAAAATAATTTTCTTGGGTGGCAAAAGCCAGGGTACCTTTTGACTAGGCTTATATAGGCCCCAGGGCCAATAGCCTAGTACCTACCTAAGACCCTATGAATATAGATAGGATAAAAGATGGGACATGGAATGCTAAAAGATAAAACATACAGGATAGGCTAAGTGTAACAACAACTCAGAAATGCAATCTGAGAAAGGTACCATTACATTTACGACAAATTAAGACAGAAAAGTCACTGCTGTTATGCAATAAGTTTTGGGTAGATGGAATAAATTATTATAATACATCTGTTGTGGAAGAAAAGGTGTGGCTAGAAATGTATTTGTAATCAGTTTACAAAATATTGAAAAAAAGTGTTCAGACGAAAGTACAAAGACTGTGAGTTCCGGAAATACACAAACTGTTTATAGTGTGCTAAATGCTTAGTATGTGCAGCAAGTTATAACTAATATAAAGCAAAGTTAAGAAAGTATAATACCGTATTGTGAGAAACAGACACTGAGCAAGATATGTATAAAAAAGGGAATAATGTGCCACTAGCTTTTACAGGAGCTTCAGAATGTGTTATGGCCCTTGAGGTTTGATGCTAATAATGAATATTGTTTGACTGTAGTCTGTATACATTAGGTAAATATACAGATTTGATAATGAGTTGTGTAAGGTTTATATAAAATTAATTGAATCTATATTCTTCCAACAGGAATGCAGAAAGAGCAATATATAATGACCTGACTTAGTATTATTTTTACCGTATTGGAAAAAAAAACACTGCAGCTGTTCAGAAGACATCCAAAAGATACTATTAATAAGCCAAGTGATATGGAAGCCATCAATAAGATCTTCCAGCTTTTGAAAGTAATTTACCTGCAGCTATCTTACAAGTAAGAAGTATCAATTTAGTTGACAGTATACTGCAAGTTCTGCCAGCATTGACAGTAAGTCAAATGAACTTTGAGAGATTTAGTCTAGTTTCTTATAACACCGAGCAGAAGACGATTAACCCATGAAAAGTTGACACCCTGCTGCTGTGAAGCAGACAGTTCAGTGGCATGAAATCATTTGTCCTGACTGAAGGTTTTTTTCTTCCTTAGGTTCATGTTCAGATTTTCATGCTGCCGGGTGAAACCTATGCGATGACAGTTCATGGGATTTAGGAAAAAAGCACATTTGAAAATAAAAACAATCCCCGTAGCAGAAGTAGCTGCAGGTTCTGGTAAAGAAATAGATTTGTCCAGGGAAACAGAACAAAGAAAAAGACAGTATGACCATTTCTGGGATGTACACACAGGAAAATACGGCAACAGTTTCATAAACATAAATTCACCGTGTCACTAAGAGACTGCAGCATTTCTCTACCTGGCTTTTGGGACTGTAGAAACAGTTTCTTAACTGATGAGGTTTTCTCCTGCTTTACAAATGCAGATGTTCATAAACATGATAAAAATGGCTCCTGTATACTTTGGAAAATTCCAGCTACTTAAACTTTCTGAAAAGAGGAAAACAGATGTTCTAATATTACTCTCTTGCCATGTTTTTCATTTAGTGTTACTGTGGTCATTACATAACTATATCATAATTTCATTTAAGAAAACAATGTGTCACTGTAGATTAGTGTTTGCTGTCTGTCGGAGAAATATTGGGGGGAGGGGGTCACATTTGGAAATATAACACTGAGTAGTAAAGGGAAAAATGAAATGTCTGCCAACCAATAAATGTTTGGACAGTTAAGTGGAACATTTTTAAGCTTAAAGCTTATTTAGATTTATTGATTCAAAACAGTACAGTGTTAGATGTGGTGTTACAATATGTTTTCTGCTGCTAACCCAGCCACTGGGGATGCACAAGCCAGTGCATTTCTTTGTGCCAGTCCCAAGCCCAGATAAATGGGGAGGGTTGCGTCAGGAAGGGCATCTGGTGTAAAACTTTTGTCAAATGACATATGTGGACAACAATATAAATTTCCATACCGGATCGGTCAAGGCCCAGGTAAATGACGACCGCTACCAGTACTGTTGGCCAACATGGTGCTGGAAGAAATTAGGCTACTGTGGGCCAAAAAAGGAGAAGAGGAGGAAGGCATGCCCGAAGGTATAAAGAGAGGAGGAAGGTTAGGAGTGTGGTAGTGAGGGTAGGAACTTTGAATGTTGGCAGCATGACTGGTATAGGGAGAGAGCTAGCTGATATGATGGAGAGAAGGAAACTTGATATATTGCGCATGCAACAGACCAGATGGAAGGGGAGTAAGGCCAGGTGTATCGGAGATGGGTTCAAATTGTTCTATTATGGTATGGATGGGAGGAGAAATGGGGTTGGGGTTTTCCTGAAGGAGCAGTATGCCAAGAGTGTTTTGGAGGTGGAAAGTGTCAGATACAGTGATGTTCATGAAGCTGGAAATTGATGGTGTAATAATGAATGCTGTTAGTGCATATGCTCCGCAAGTTGGGTGTGAGATAGATGAGAAAAACATTTTGGAGTGAGTTGGATGAAGTGGTGGTGATTGTAGCCAAGGGTGAGAGAGTGGTGATTGGAGCGGATTTCAATGGGCATGTTGGTGAAGGGAACAGAGGGGATGAACAAGTGATGGGTACATATGGTGTTAAGGAAAGGAATGCAGAAGGTCAGATGGTAGTGGATTTTGGATGGACATGGCTGTGATGAATACATATTTTAAGAAGAGGGAGGAGCATAGGATGGCGTACAAGTGTGGAGGAAGATGCACACAGGTGGATTATGTCCTATGCAGGAGTGCCAAACTGAAGGAGATTGGAGACTGTAAAGTGGTGATGGGGAAAGCATAGAATGGTGGAATGTAGGATGATGTTGGTGATCAAGAAGAGGAGGAGGAGTGTGAGTGCAATGCCAAGGATCAAATGGTGGAAGTTGCAAAAGGGTGATTGTGAGGTGGAGTTCAGGAAAGAGTTAAGGCAGGCACTGGGTGGGAGTGAAGAGTTACCGAATAGCTGGGTAACTGCAGCAGAGCTGGTAAGGGGTCAGCTAGAAAGGTGATTGGTGTGACATCTGGAAAGAGGAAGGAGGACAAGGAGACCTGGTGGTGGAATGAGGAAGTACAGGAGAGTATATATAGAAAGAGGTTGGCGAAGAAGAAGTGGGATTGTCAGAGAGATGAAGACAGTAGACAGGAGTATAAGGAGATGAGGTGCATGGCAACGAGAGAGGTGGCGATGGCTAAGGATAAGGCATATGAAGAGTTGTATGAAAGGTTGGACACTAAAGAGGGAGAAAAGGACCTGTACGGATTGGCTAGACAGAGGGACCGAGCTAGTAAAGATGTGCAGCAGGTAAGGGTGATAAAGGATAATGAGGGAAACATATATTAGAGGATCAGCTCTGGCTGGACAGTTTGGAGACAAAGCCAGAGAGGCTTGATTGCATTGGTTTGGACATGTGCTGAGGAGGGATGCTGGGTATATTGGGAAAAGGATGCTAAGGATGGAGCTGCCAAGTAAGAGGAAAGGAGGAAGGCCTAAGATAAGGTTTATGGATGTGGTGAGAGAGGACATTGCAGGTGGTTGGTGTGACAGAGCAAGATGCAGAGGGCAGGAAGAAATGTAAACAGATGATCCAGTGTGTCGACCCCTAACGGGAACAGCTGAATGAAAAAGAAGATATGTTTTTTGTTGCTCTTTTGGTCCTGTATTTTTAGTTGACTATGGAACCAACTTGCTGACCACAACATGTTGAAGTTACACACCCAATTGTTGTTTTTCACATGACCATTTCTAAGTGTGTGTGTTGGCCATGATTCGCTCCTTTGGTATGATTTCTTCCTCCTCTACAATTGTGCAACTGTCGGGATGGTGTGTCAATTGTGCAACTGTCGGGATAGTGTGTCAACTGTGCAACTGTTGAGATGGTGTGCCACTTGTGCAACTGTTGAGATGGTGTGTCAGTTGTGCAACTGTCAGGATGGTGTGTCAGTTGTGCAACTGTCGGGATGGTGTGTCAGTTGTGCAACTGTCAGGATGGTGTGTCAGTTGTGCAACTGTCGGGCTGGTGTCAACTGTCGGATGGTGTGTCAATTGTGCAACTGTTGGGATGGTGTGTCAATTGTGCAACTGTTGAGATGGTGTATATATAAGTTTGAAGGATGCGGAGGGTTTGTCTACCTGTAAAAATTATTGCATTTTATTTTTTCCAGGAGAGTTTGTTTTACAGCACTTTTGCTCTGCAAGTTGGTTTCTTGGCAGTCTGTAACTTGAGGACACATCATGGAAGCCATGTCATTGTTATAATTATGATGTTTTAGTCAGTGGTATGGATAAGAAAAACTATTTAGGAGTTATGAAAGATGGGTAGATTTTTTATTTCAATGAAAGAGCATGAATAGTACAAAAAAAATAATGACATAAGCTAAAATTCATGAAAAATAATCACCATGATTAACCCAGTTTGTTTACTACTGTGCTGAGGAGGTCATTGGGCTGGCTGTAACCCTCTTAGAAAGTGGACATGGGCATACCTAAAGGCATGCTGAACACTGGCAAAATGCAGGTTTCTGGACTATCTAGTTACAATCAGACTAAGGGTGAATACTTTTTTTTATTTTTCAGCAGTGTGTCTGTACAGATAAGATCTGGCCTTTCATGCTAACAAATGTGTAAAGGCAGCTGTTTTAGAATAGCGGAGGACAGATGTAGCAAATGTCAAAAGATTCTTTGCATACATTTATTTATTTTATTTACTTATTTTACATTTGTTAACCAGGATAATCCAACTGGACCAGGTCCATTTTCAGTGGAGGCCCGGGGAGAAAAGCTCCGCAGTTACATATTACAAGTGTATAAGACAAAAATTGATAACAGCCACATATTACAAGTATATAAGACAATGAGAGCAAATAAAGAAAATATTTTACAATGTTAGACATAGTATAAATAATCATTTCAACACTTTTCAAAACAAAACGTTGGGTACATAACAGAGACTAGAGAGGAGCGCCAGTAGATAAGAGGTGGATAGTCATGTGATACATGGGCGGGTCCGAGTTGTTCTAAGATGAGCTTTGAGTAGTGCTTTGGCGTTAGTGATTGTAGCAGTTGTGGCGATGCTGGAGGGGAGAGTATTCCAGTATTTGGCTATTTTGTGGGAGTATAGAGCGTTGCCGGCAGCATTGTTGGCTGCGGGGTTTCTTAGAAGATCGAAGAGAACGAGTGGAAGAGTAATGGGTTAGTAAGTGTTTTAGCGATGGAGTCTTTTTTGGGTAGTTTAGGATTTTAAAAGTATAAGTAAGCTGTTGGTAGGTAAGTAATTGAGGGAACTCAAGCCATTGAAGTTCAGTTAGTACATGGCAGTGGTGGGTTCTGAAAGAAGAGTTGTTGGCAAATTTGTCAATTTTATTGTAGCATTGTATATTACATAATAAGATGGTAGAAGGAGACAGTGTGCCTATGCAGACTGCCCATTTAGGTACCTCTAATACCCGGTGTTGCTCCATTACTTCCAGTTACCCTGACAACTCACTGGGTTCACAACCCCCTCCACCCACTCATGCAGCCTTTTCCAAGTGTCCACAACAGTCTGTGGGAAAGCCTTTTCCAAGTGTTCACAACAGTCTGTGGGAAACATTTTCGGGTCCTTTTCAAAGCAAATACCCCACAACTGCAGCTGATGGCACCTCCTACCTCTTCTCTTCAAATGTCTCAGTTTTCCTCCTTCACAAATCTCATGTAACATATTGTACACTCATATACCCCCCACCCAGTGTCTAGCAAACTGACATTCATCAGTATAATACTCTGTTGGTACTCCTTCCTGTCCATCCCCATACTGACTCTTATGACGTTCCTATGGATGCATTTTAGTTCTTGCACGTCCCTATCTGTATGTAGTCTCCAGAACTACACACAGAATTTGAGCTGTCATTTCACCAGCATGTGTCAGAACAGAAGTGTGACTTCCTATCCCTGCATTTCTGTGACCAGCAAGATATAGCCTGGCCCTTTGCTGCCTTTTCCTTCTGGTCTCTCTACTTATCACTGATGGTCCAGGATGGATTTTGCCACTCAGATGGCTTTTTCAGCCACCATGGGGCTTAGTTTAGTCTCTAATAACTTGTATGTGACCTTTAGATTGATATGTCTGAAATGCAGAACTCTGCATTTATCCATAAAGAATCTTAACTTAACATGTCTCTGCCTAACTGCAGACACTTTGTAAGTCCCTTGTTTAATTTCATTGTATTAGCATTTTAACACAAATACAAAACCAAACAGAATATCAACAAAACAGATTCAATATAAACTATATACAGGCACAGCTAACATTCTGATAACACAATTATCCTACAGGGACAGGTAGGCTGAGCAAGGCTCCCCACTCCCACTGGTGAGCAAAGAAACTTCCCTCTATCCAAGTAAGGTAATGGACAACACAGGAACTACACCACAGCCCAGAATACAGCAATGCCTGTAAACTGGTCTAAACTAGTCGAGGAAGGCGGGAAAACAAGGATTATTTTTTTGTTTTTTTGTTTTTTTTGGTAGAAACACACAGAAAATGCAGAAACAGTGATAAATTAGTTACACAGGCTAGCACACTTTAGTGGTCAGCCTCTACAGTTAAATTAAACAAACAAACAACAAACTTCCGATCAAATTTGACTAAAATGTAACTTTAAGTGCAGATTTTAAAATAATGCAGCAAACAGTTAAAAAACAATTCAAGCTAGTTCAGGGTAAACTACAGAAGCTATTCCAAGTGACAAAAAAGCAAAGATACTTAAATCCAGAAAGTGGTCCCTTTTCTGAGTTCCCTGCTGCTAGGACCACTCTGCAGACCCACGAGGAGCTTGTCTGAGTAGTATAGCCAGAAAAAAATGCCCAGAGGCGGATTTTAAACAGTGAACTACAAAAGAGCTAGAATTGGTCCAAAACAACCAATTACTACAGCTTCTTGTGCTGAGGTCACTTCCTACAGGGACAGGTAGGCTGCTCAAGGCTCCCCACTCCCACTGGTGAGCAAAGAAACTTCCCTCTATCCAAGTAAGGTAATGGACAAAACAGGAACTACACCACAGCCCAGAATACAGCAATGCCTGTAAACTGGTCTAAACTAGTCGAGGAAGGCGGGAAAACAAGGATTATTTTTTTGTTTTTTTTGGTAGGAACACACAGAAAATGCAGAAACAGTGATAAATTAGTTACACAGGCTAGCACACTTTAGTGGTCAGCCTCATCAGTTAAATTAAACAAACAAACAACAAACTTTCGATCAAATTTGACTAAAATGTAACTTTAAGTGCAGATTTTAAAATAATGCAGCAAACAGTTAAAAAACAGTTCAAGCTAGTTCAGGGTAAGCTACAGAAGCTATTCCAAGTGACAAAAAAGCAAAGATACTTAAATCCAGAAAGTGGTCGCTTTTCTGAGTTCCCTGCTGCTAGGACCACTCTGCAGACCCACGAGGAGCTTGTCTGAGTAGTATAGCCAGAAAAAATGCCCAGAGGCGGATTTTAAACAGTGAACTACAAAAGAGCTAGAATTGGTCCAAAACAACCAATTACTACAGCTTCTTGTGCTGAGGTCACTTCCTACAGGGACAGGTAGGCTGCTCAAGGCTCCCCACTCCCACTGGTGAGCAAAGAAACTTCCCTCTATCCAAGTAAGGTAATGGACAACACAGGAACTACACCACAGCCCAGAATACAGCAATGCCTGTAAACTGGTCTAAACTAGTCGAGGAAGGCGGGAAAACAATGATTATTTTTTTTGTTTTTTTGTGTTTTTGGTAGAAACACACAGAAAATGCAGAAACAGTGATAAATTAGTTACACAGGCTAGCACACTTTAGTAGGCAGCCTCCACAGTTAAATTAAACAAACAGACAACAAACTTTCGATCAAATTCGACTACAATGTAACCTTAAGTGCAGATTTTAAAATAATGCAGCAAACAGTTAAAAAACAATTCAAGCTAGTTCAGGGTAAACTACAGAAGCTATTCCAAGTGACAAAAAAGCAAAGATACTTAAATCCAGAAAGTGGTCGCTTTTCTGAGCTCCCTGCTGCTAGGACCACTCTGCAGACCCACGAGGAGCTTGCTGTATTCTGGGCTGTAGTGTAGTTCCTGTGTTGTCCATTACCTTACTTGGATAGAAGGAAGTTTCTTTGCTCACCAGTGGGAGTGGGGAGCCTTGAGCAGCCTACCTGTCCCTGTAGGAAGTGACCTCAGCACAAGAAGCTGTAGTAATTGGTTGTTTTGGACCATTTCTAGCTCTTTTGTAGTTCACTGTTTAAAATCCGCCTCTGGGCGTTTTTTTCTGGCTATACTACTCAGACAAGCTCCTCGTGGGTCTGCAGAGTGGTCCTAGCAGCAGGGAACTCAGAAAAGCGACCACTTTCTGGATTTAAGTATCTTTGCTTTTTTTTCACTTGGAAGGAAGTTTCTGTAGCTTACCCTGAACTAGCTTGAACTGTTTTTTTAACTGTTTGCTGCATTATTTTAAAATCTGCACTTAAAGTTACATTTTAGTCGAATTTGAGCGAAAGTTTGTTGTTTGTTTGTTTAATTTAACTGTGGAGGCTGCCCACTAAAGTGTGCTAGCCTGTGTAACTAATTTATCACTGTTTCTGCATTTTCTGTGTGTTTCTACCAAAAAAATAAAAAAAATAATCCTTGCTTTCCCGCCTTCCTCAACTAGTTTAGACCATTTTACAGGCATTGCTGTATTCTGGGCTGTGGTGTAGTTCCTGTGTTGTCCATTACCTTACTTGGATAGAAGGAAGTTTCTTTGCTCACCAGTGGGAGTGGGGAGCATTGAGCAGCCTACCTGTCCCTGTAGGAAGTGATCTCAGCACAAGAAGCTGTAGTAATTGGTTGTTTTGGACCAATTCTAGCTCTTTTGCAGTTCACTGTTTAAAATCCGCCTCTGGGCGTTTTTTTCTGGCTATACTACTCAGACAAGCTCCTCGTGGGTCTGCAGAGTGGTCCTAGCAGCAGGGAACTCAGAAAAGCGACCACTTTCTGGATTTAAGTATCTTTGCTTTTTTTCACTTGGAATAGCTTCTGTAGCTTACCCTGAACTAGCTTGAACTGTTTTTAACTGTTTGCTGCATTATTTTAAAATCTGTACTTAAAGTTACATTTTAGTCGAATTTGATCGAATGTTTGTTGTTTGTTTGTTTAATTTAACTGTGGAGGCTGCCCACTAAAGTGTGCTAGCCTGTGTAACTAATTTATCACTGTTTCTGCATTTTCTGTGTGTTTCTACCAAAAAAACAAAAAAACAAAAAAATAATCCTTGTTTTCCCACCTTCCTCGACTAGTTTAGACCAGCTTACAGGCATTGCTGTATTCTGGGCTGTGGTGTAGTTCCTGTGTTGTCCATTACCTTACTTGGATAGAAGGAAGTTTCTTTGCTCACCAGTGGGAGTGGGGAGCCTTGAGCAGCCTACCTGTCCCTGTAGGAAGTGACCTCAGCACAAGAAGCTGTAGTAATTGGTTGTTTTGGACCATTTCTAGCTCTTTTATAGTTCACTGTTTAAATTCCACGTTTGCACGGCTTTGCGCGGTTGTACGCATAGTGCAGCGCCGGTTAAACAAGGTTAAACTTTTTCTGGCTCCGCCAAGTCTGCTCTTCAAATTTTCCCTTAAGGAAGCTCTACTCTTAGTATAACCAGACTACTCACTATATTATAAGCCTAGCACTTGTTCTCAATACTTCTCTACTAAGTAAGCACTCTCGTACTAAGTAAAGCACTACATCTACTTACCACCCCTGTGAATTACCACTTCCCTTAAAGGTACAGCACTCCCTTATACTGTTCTAGCATGTCGAGTGGTAGATTACTGGCGTCGTCTCCAATTCAGCTGGTCAATCTGGGTATCTTGAGACAATGCTACAATTGTCTCATGTACACAGACAACCAACTCCTCCTCCCAACAAACACAAATACATGTGAGAGATGCAACTATATAGCCAAACTGGAGGCTGAACTCTCTCAACTCAGGGCTGGCATGACCAGACAGGAGGAGATGGCAACCACACACACAACAATCCCAGTCCCACATATACCTAGCACAACTGCAAACCAAACACATAAAAACACAAAGACATACTCGGAGGCTCTAATAAAAAACTTACCAAAACAACAGAGGTTCCCAAAGCAGACATCCAAAAATCCACCACCTCAAAACAAAACACATGCAACACATACTTCAATAAATCAGTGTGTCAACCAATCACAGCCCTTAAGGCCAAACACCTTGCCTGATACACTACTAATAGGTGACTCTATAGTCAGACACACTGATGTCCCACTGACCAGGCTGAACAAGGAGAAGGTGACTGTGAGCTGTCTATCGGGAGCTAGGATCCGCCACATAACACACGCACTCAGGTCACTCCAAAGCAAGTACAAATATGACTCCGTCATTGTCCATGCTGGTGTGAATGACCTGAGACGTACCTCCCTGGACTACATGAAAAGAGACATAGAGGAGCTCTCCGATTATGTAGCCCAGGCTGGTATGACCCTGACCCTGAGCAGCATCCTGCCCTCACCAAGAATGATACCACAATACAAAGACAAGATGATCAGCTTTAACAATTGGCTCAAGTACTGGTGTCATTCTAAGGGGATCCAATATCTGTCTGCCTGGGATGACATGTTGGACAAGCCATGCTGCTTCGCAAGGGATGGCTTACACCTGTCACCACTGGGCTTCCGGATATTGGCTAAGGCTCTTGCCACCCCTATAGTGCCTTTTTAGGCAAGGCTCAAAAGACAAACCCACCTCCTTAGAAAATAAAAATGGAAAAAAACTAAGGGTAATGCTGCTCAATGCCAGAAGTCTAAACCTCAAGATGCAGGCACTTGATGCGCTCCTCAGCATGGAGAACATCGACGTCTGTGCAGTAACCGAAACCTGGTTCAAGGCTCCGGAGAGCACCCCAGCACTACCAGGCTATACCTCGTATCATGCTTTTCGGCCCCAAAACCCGGGCCGAACCACAAAGGGAGGGGGAGTGTCCATATTCATCAAGGACACCCACACCTCCAGGTTAGTAGCAACACATGAAGCATCAGAGACCATACAGGTGCAACTAACCATAGGCAAAACTGCTATACAACTGGTAGCATGTTACAGACCACCCTCACAATCTCAAGAACCCCACTCAGCCTTCCTGAAGACATTGGAGGATATGAATGTATCACAAAATGCCATCATACTAGGAGACTTCAACTACCCAAACATAGATTGGGTACATTATTCTAGCCCTAATACCCTAGCCCAAAGGTTCCTGGAATTCATAAATTCGAATGCACTGGAACAACTAGTCACCTCTCCCACTAGGGGAGATAATATACTAGACCTGATCATCACAAACATGGGGACAAAATGCTCCACACCGGAAGTATACCCCTCACTAGTGAGATCTGACCACAAACTAATCACCCTGGATGTACATATCCCACCTCCACCCCCAGCACAAAAGACCACCGTGAAAACTTCTCAAAAGCAGATTTCACTCTTCTTAAGACTGAGATGGTATCCTTTAAGCCCACTGTGCCAGTGGATACCACATCCCACAATGCTGAATCCTTCACAAATGCTTTTTATGGACATCTCCAAGAACGCATGGATCATGCAATCCCAAACAAATCCAAGTCCCTCTCCACCAAAGGTAAGCGTCCTGTCTGGTGGACCTCAGCCATAAACAAATTGTATAACAAAAGAAGGAAGCTACTGCATGTCAGAGCAAAATCCCATGAAGGGAAGACATCTCTGATCAACATTAGCAGAAAACTACGTTCTCTCATAAAAACATCCAAGGCCAACTTTGAGAGAAAAATCGCTAAGGACACTAAAGATAACCACAAAGCCTTCTTCAGCTATGTTAGAAACCTGGGTGGAAACCCTCAGATATGCTCAGAGTTGGTTCACAACAACATAAAATACACTGAACCCACAGATATTGCCAACATTCTGGCTGACAGGTTCAGTGCAAATTTCTCCCTCCTTCACCCCCAAAAGAAGAAATACTTATCCCAGCTGAATGTAATCTCCTGTCATCTCAGATATCCAAGTGAGAACCGCCTAAACAAAGCAAAAACACAGCATCAATGGGACCTGACGGTATCCCGGGTTGCGTGTTACGTGAACTCCAAGAGGAGCTAAACCCACACATAAAAATGCTATTTAACCTTAGCCTTACTGGGATATGTACCTGAACACTGGCGTACAGCAACAGTGGTCCCACTCCACAGGGGGGTGCCTCTACAGACCCTGGAAACTACCGCCCCATAAGCTTAACCAGCCTGGTCTGCAAAGCTATGGAAAGAATCATTATGGAACTCATAAACAGAAACATAGGGGACCTACAGACACTTGACCCCACCCAGTTCGGCTTTGTAAAGGGCAGATCCTGCCTTTTAAACCTGGTTGACTTTTTCAAAACAGTCACTAGAGCCATTGATGAGGGCAAAGCAGTCCATACAGCATACCTGGACTTGGCTAAGGCCTTTGACACAATACCCCACTCAGGCATCATAGATAAGCTCAACAGCTTAAAAGTAAACCCTTATGTCACTAGATGGGTTGCAAACTGGCTAAAGGACAGAACCCATAAAGTTAAAATCGCTGGAGCAATGTCAGACTCAAAGCCAGTCACAAGTGGTGTCCCACAGGGATCTGTCCTGGGACCCCTCTTATTCAGCATTTATTTCTCAGATGTTAAAGCAAACATGGGAGGGCTGTGGCTGACAAAGTTCACAGTTGACTGCAAACTAAGTGCCATAGTAGATACACCAGCAGACACACACATCCTACAAAAAGGCCTCACAGAAACGGACAACTGGTGCCGGAGTCACGGCCTTAAACTAAATGCCAAAAAATGTATAGTCATCCCCTTTGGGAAAAACAAAGTACCCACAAATTATCACATAGACAGCAACCCACTGAGTACGGAAAAAGTAATCAGAGACCTAGGGACCCAAGTCGACAGCGACCTCTCATTTGACACCCACGTTGCCAAAGTGGTTAGAAAAACATTCTACCTTGCACACCTCATCATGAAGGGATTCACATCCAGATCCAAGGATGTCATTGTACCCCTATATTCCTCCCTCATCAGACCCATGATTGAGTACAATGCCCCATTTGGTATGTACCTCACCCAGCATTTGCAACAGCTGGAGAGACCACAAAAGTACCTCACCAAGAGGATCAAGGGTCTCCAACATATGTCTTATTCTGCCAGACTAAAGAAACTTCAGCTCTATTCAGTAGCATACCGCCTGCTCAGAGGTGATCTCTGCCTGACGTACAAGGCCATGTCCAATCAGGATCTGATGGACATGCTCCACCTCAAAAAATCCAAATCCATCAGGACCACGAGAGCTAAAGACTTAAATCTCGGCACAAGTATGAATAGGACATGCTGGAGGGATAGATTCATAACCCAGAGGCTTCCCATGCTTTGGAACAGGATCCCAGTTCGTATTAGGCAGAGCCCCTCACTGACTCTTTTTTAAGAGAAATCTTGATGAGCGGATGGGAGATCGTAAGTTTACCCCAGGGGTCACATCTGTGTCACTGCTAGACAGGGGCACAGTAAACTAATTCTATTATATAAGGGGACCTTCATTGTGTCACTACTAGACAGAGGCACAGTATTCTAAATTTATTCTGTACAATTTTTGTACCATTTCATGGGGTGGCAAAAGCCACATCACTATGGCTAGGCTTACAAATGCCCCAGGGCAGATAGCCTAGTACTATACTATGAAACTATGAAACTATGAATTTAGTAATATTCAGTACAAGATACACATTTCATAGAAATTTCATATTTCTTTATTTTATTTATCATTTGTTTACCAGGAAAGTCCAACTTGGAACAAAGCCAATTTTCAGTGGAAGCCCAGGGAGAAATGCTTCAGACACATCTTTGTGATGTGGGAGGAAACCCACCTGAATGCAGGGAGGACATACAGACTCCGCACAGAAGGCATCCCAGCCAAGAATCAAACCAGAGGACCTGTTGCTGTGAGGTGACAATGCTACCACTGCACCACTCCGTTACTAATACTGTACTACATTGTAGACTAAATTTAGTAAATGGTGCATTCCAGTTAGGCAGAAAAACACAATTTTCATTGTATACTTAGGTAAGCACTCTTAACATGCTTGACTGAATATTTTTCTCATTTAATACATGGAATGTAAATGTAGTTTTCCAATAACATCTTAACTGTTCTTGCCATACATACATACTCCACAGATAATCATCTGTTCCCCCACCTTCAACCTTCTTGCCTAAGCACCAGCAACCAAAAACCCCAGGCTGTAGGTGGTTTTCTCTCCTTAATGTCCCTAATCAACTTCCACAACCCCTACCTATATGTTCTTGTTCTCTCATAACCTCCAAAACATGTGCACTATTCATGAATTACGAAGCCCACACATCCAATACTTGTGCAGAGTACAATGCCAGTTATCTATCCAGAAAAATTGCTGACCTGTACACCTGTGTTGTATACCTGGGCTACTGCTGATGATATTCCCCCCTATTCCTCTACTAGGAGCTACAAACCCTCACTCCTGGACCAATCGTGATTTAGGTCTTCATTAAACATTTTCCATTGCTGCCGCATAAATCCTTATAGATTACCATGGCTCTGCTTTTTAAGGACTTCCACTTGTCCCATGGCAAAATTCACTGTTCCCTTCCACCATCCTGTGCATACCCCAAAACTACCCCTACATCTCATATGCAACCAATCATGTCTCCCCAAGCCAAACTGCTGAGGTATGGTGCTTAAGGACTGCACTTTCACTCTGCTCTGTGGTCAACAAACTGGTCCCATAACTCTGACCCTTTCACCTACCACATCTCCTGAACTGATGAAGATATGGTATGTAGCAGCCCCAGATGACACCGAAAAAGTAAATCGGGTCAAACCACCATCTATAATCACTTATCTTTAGTAAAAACTCCCATCCAGTCAGCCAAGATTTTAATATACAACCGTTCTCCCAGAATTGCAGGTCTTCTGTTGACCAACAAGTGGCCTGAGAACATGTTGATACAGTGAGCCAAATAAAAGGCAAGCATGTACCTTGGGATATTGGGCATGCCCTACCCATAAACTCATTTAGGGACCCAAACCTTTTTAACATCTATCCTTCGATCTGAGGTACCTAACACTGATTCTTCTAACATTTTCTGCAGAATCAAATGGGATTGTTGTTCTGGATTAATGGGCAAATCTGAGGGGCTATCATAGTTTAGGCATCATCAGAGTCAAGAATCCTAACTACCAACCATCTTATATATTGTCACATGACCAAATCATATCAAATCAATTTTAAAATATTTATTTAAAACCATACATACATAAAAATGAAACAATAACAATATAATTAACAATTCTACAATTGTACAGTTTTCTAATTAAAATACCATAATTTAAAAACATTATGTGAAGTTTTAACTTGAAAGCTGCATAGATCTAAGCTTCAGTATACTCTTAACAGAATTGTCATTAATACCAGGGAATACCGTGGCATTCAACCTCAGTTGCCACAAAGTTTCCCTGAACTCTAGCAAAGTCTCATGGTCTCCACCTTTGACATTGTGCTTTACTCTATCTATTATAAAGAAAAAACAGTTTTTAAAGCCAGTACATAAACTGTGGCTATATAAAGCATTGGTAGTTTTTTTTTTTTGATGTCCCTACAATGTTCGGCCATTCTATCATGAAGCCTTCTAGTAGTCTTCCCTACATAAAATGCCAAACTACCACACATAGTTATGTAAACTATTATTTTAGTACTGGAGTTACACCGACCTGGGCACTGTAGTGATCAATTATATCCTATCACTACATATGGCCCCTCAAGTACAAACCTACAATATTTATATATTACATTTATTCATTAATGAATTATATGATCTAGCATGGTCATCCTTGATAAGGTATTCCCTGGTATTAATGACAATTGTTCTATTAAGCATATACTGAAACTTAGATCTATGTAGATTTCAAGTTAAAACTTTGCACAATGTTTTTAAATGATGGTATTTTAATTAGAATACTGCACAATTGTAGGATTGTTATTGTTATGTTTGTATGGTTTTAAATGAATGTATTTTAAAATTGATTTGATATGATTTGGTCATGTGATTGAAAACTATATAAGATGGCTGGTAGTTAGGATTCTTGACTCTGATGATGCCTATTTTGAGAATTGGGCGAAAGAGCAAACTATGTTAAATAAACCTGGTTTATATACTGCTGTGGGGGGTTTTATTTAATTCATCCAGTTTCTGTGGTGCCGTGACATAGTGGCGATCTTTTTTACATTTCTTTGTTGTGAATGGTCACTTTGAGTGATTATTTTGACACTATCATAGTTGTAACTGTGTGGATTGCCTGGAAGGAGTTTAGTTTTGGAAGCCATTCACTCTAATTTATCCAGACAGCACAAGTTTGCTCCCAGGTTTGCTTGAGAACAAGGCATATAAATTTAGCTTCCATCACCATTCTAGAGGGAAGCGCCTGTATCTTCTCCGACTCCAACCTCCCTAGCGCTGCCTTACCTGAATAACAAAAGTGTTGTTCTCATTACAACAGAGACCTAATATCTCTGAAAAATTCTTAGATTTAACTTAACTTCTTCCCTACACCCATTAAATCTTTCATAACTAGCATATAATCATCTATGAATGTTGATATACTCCCCCATGAAATCTCTGCAGTTTAAAAGCCAGTTCTGCATGATCACAATAAACAGTCCAGGGGATAGTGGACAGCCTTCACGAGCACCTCACTGTATGCTCCCTGGCTCATACAAGCCCTCATTAATGCACACTCAAAAAAGAGGGGCTAGGTAGAGCTGATTAACCCATTTGATAAACTGATGCTGCATTCCTCTGAACTCTAGTACTCAGAACAGAAGATTGCAGTCCACCATGTTGAACACCTTCTGCATATCATAAAGAACGAGTCCTACATTGGTCTGCCAGTCTGAATTGGACTGCAAAAATACTGCCGGAGTCCACCAGTTAAGAGGACTTGCCCTCCCTGGTACAAACCCTTTCAAATAACCAATATGGTTGATTGATTCCATTCAGAGGAGCTCCTCACTGTACCAAATAATTTACTAAATAACCACACTACTGCTTCTGTAAAGATATCACCTCCTCACTTGCTGGAAAACAATCTAGGTCAGCTGTCTTATTCAAATTCAACTTTGCTATGGCTGTTTTCTCCTCTTTTAAACTTGCATTCCCTTTAAGGCTTGGGCTTCTCCTTTTTGAGCTTACTGTGTTGGGCACCCAGAAAGTCTCAGCCCTTATGAATATTACTCAGGGATCTCCTGCACTTTTAAGATAAATTTCCTCTCCTTAACAATTTTGCCTCCTCCTGTGACCTTTCCAGAATTCAAACTTATATTCCTGTCCTCTAGAATAGCTCTGTCTGAACCACCATCTTGCAGCCTCTCCTGCAAGTTCTTAAGTTGTTGTTCCATGACCTTAATGAAGCTTTGTTCTTCCTCCTCTACTTCCTGCCCCTCTCCACTAACCCCACCCCAAAGAACTGCCATACATGCTTCCCAGCATAAAATCCCCATATCCTTTCTGACTTGCATATTCTGCTCAATAATGTCTTTGATTTCTTCTCAGAGTTGAGATTTCCAGTCTTAAGCTTTTCCCTTAAAGTTCACCCTGCTCCAGTTCCTCACCCAAATGGAGGCATGGTCTGAGAGACCAAGTTCACCAATTTCTGCCTTCCTACCTTCTCCGGCATATGTCTGCGTGCAAATGCAAGATCTGTTTGTCCCCTTTGCTTCATTAATGTCCTAGGAAAGGTAACTCTCATCTCTTTTGGATGTTTCCAGCTGTATAGATCTACACTGTCTTGCTTCTATAATCACCACCTTTAAAACCTTTGAAATATTTTAGGTCTCTCTCACCCCTCCATACAACCTATCCAGTCTTTCATCTAGAACTAGATTAAAATTCCCTAGTAATATTATGTGTTCTACACCAGTCACTTATTTCATCCACAAAACAAGGGCTTGTTCAGAAAAAAAAAAATCATCTTAACCTCATTTGTGCTATAAATGTCAACAATGGCTCATGATAAGCCATTAATGCTTCCTGTCCAAAATATCCATTTCCCTGCCCAGTACCCTGCCACTCGCAGTTCTCTGCAAACAAACTTCAGTGTAAACTGATTATAACCCCCTTCTTCCACTCTCCTAGTTAAAGATTAGCAAACAGGAGCAGATACTGTTGCAACACAAACTTACTTGCTTCCTTAGCTTTCAACTTGGTTACTTTTTCACCTCACAAGATGGTTGCTACGACCAATATTCCAGGACAAACACCTTAAACTCTCAGAAATTCCTTGACTGTTTTTCTCCTCATATGGCCGCTGACTGTTCTATTCATGATCCCAATCTTTCTGCTGATCCCTACCACCAAACTCCTCTACCTGAAGTACCGATTGTGCTGGTGATGGCCTTGGTACAAAAACCACACCTACAGTCAACCATCCACGCCAGATGGCTAATTTAATAAAATAGGATATGCCTACTTAGAGCTAATCCTCTGAACTATGGGCAAAGTGTCCTCATTAAAATCATCTAAGGCAGCCCCAGTAGGTACAGCAGCAGCAAACAGCAAACATTACAGGCCAAGGCCAGCATTCTTAAAACGGCTTAACAGCTTTAAAGTGACCTCCTCTAATATAATCAAGTAGAACTTTTACATTCATTCTATCGTGTATGGAAATGCTGCTATAATAAAAAAGAAAGTAAGATAATATCAGAGCATACAGAAAAGTCAACAAGCCAAAACTATTCCCATCAGTATTTTTTTTCAAAAACTGTCAGTGCATTCTCAGTTGACACCCATCCTAGATCCTGTCCTTAAAATAAACAAAATGCAGCTGCAGGTATAAATGGTGAGCAGACCACTGACCACTGCAAAACAAAATTATGAACTAGAGCCCATCACTATCAATGTCACATGCTTATGGGAAAAAAAATCTCCCATCTTACCTAGAGCCCTAAGTGAGCTAGAGCATTGCCACTTTAAATACCTACGGTGACAAATGGGAAAACTATGAGTGAGAGTTAGAGAAAAAGTAAAACATGAACATAATTATTGTCCCAATAATTAGTTCTCACACCAGATTGAGTACTACTAAGAGCAAAGCATCTCCAGGAAAACAAAATAGCAGAAATGACCCTTTCCCCAGTACAACAACAGTAGTCATCCATGGGGTGGCTTTATCCATTCTCTCTAGCCTGTGAGCTGTCCAACAATGATTGCTGGCTGTATCTGAGAAACTGGAAAAAAAAATTCAGACCATGATTTTTCCTTTCATTTGCACATTTTGTCTGAAGATGATTTAATATCATGTGGGCTGGCATCCTTGTAATTACCCTGGTTAGAGCATTTACCCACTAATACTTGTACCTTGTCTCTACTCGCCATGCTTCTGCATAATTCTTTCCCCTCCTCAGGTGTGGAACTCTCTTTCATCCCTTTTTCTACACCAGTATCTTCACAGGAGATATTTCTTTGGGGATGTCATTGGAGTTAAGTGACTGGGAATCAGTAGCAGCCCAAAGGATATCAGTCAAGTCCCTTGACTGAAACAAAAGATTCACTGACTTAATCAGATTATGCAATAAGGGGGATTTTAACTTCCACTTTTATTTTGACATTTCGCAGTACATTTCACAGTCAGAAATACATTCCTCCAGTTCATGTCCTCTTTCAAATGCTCTTAGGAATGTGCTTTCTGTAAAAATATATTGGCTTGTCCTCACTGTGCAGAATAAATATCTCCCTTTCTGCTTCAACCCCAAGTATGTCAGGATACACCAGTTTACCTCTAATGCAACTGCTCCAAATACTTCCAAAGCCAATCCATTTTCTGTTGCATAAACAATGCAGGGGAATAACCTGCTGAAAAGGTAAGTGTGTGCTGGCCACATGAAGCATCTATCGATCTCCTACTATGAGCTACCAGACAGTGGATTAGCAGATTACATCACCATTAACACATGATGGGGGCCTCTCAGCAGATGCAAGCCAGTCTCATGCATGAGCACATTACTTCACCATTAACACATGGTGGGGGCCTCAAATTCTGAATACTCTTAATCAATAGATTAAGGTATGGAGAGTCTTGCAACTTAGAAAAAAGGCACATCCTTCATTAACAGTTATAGTTCTCTATGAGACATGGTTTAACCCACACATTTACCCTTCATCAGTGTTTTTTCACACCATCCAGTTAGGCAGTCTGGGTTTGTCACTCCTCCTGACACTGCTGTATATGCTCAGATATGGTGACCAATGTTTAACTTGTTTTAATGCCAGATGCTATTGTGAAGTCAGCTTTTCCAACTCCATGATTTTAGACTGTTGTTTTTCACTGCCTTCAGTGTCTGTCACTACCAAGGTCATATGTTCAAACAGGATTACTATGCATTTTTCTGGTGTGGCATTTTTAAAAATTTCAAAAAGGTTGGACAGCTCCATCTGTCTGATAGCTTTTACAGTTGTGCAGCAGTTCAATGAATATCCCTGTCTCTTAAACTTACAAGAAAATGAACACCACAAAACGAACATAGTCCAAGCTATGAGAAATGATGCATGCAGAAGGTATGACTCGTGAAAAACAAAAGCACACTTTTAATGCAAGTTAAAAACAGGATGAATTCCGCTCCCACAACACCAATACTGGTCCTTGTGCTTCTAGTCCTCTGAAGAAGTTCCTGATTGGTCAGAAACGAAAACGCTTAATTTAAAGGAACATTTGTTGTGTTCCCCCCACCTACCTTAGTTTTATACTGTCCAGTTCCTATTAACTAGGTAAATTGGTAGTTTTTAATAACATTAGGTGGGGGGCACAGCCCCCACACCCCCCAATGTGAGGGGCTGTGCCCCCCCACACCCCCCTACTTATATATTCTAACTCCAGGGTCACACTGCAGTAGGGAAAAGGGCATATACACTGCCTGTACTATTTTTGGTGAAATGAGTTTTCAGTCATTTGGTCTCGTTGAAATGAGTTTCGGTGAAATGAGCATTTGGCGATCTGATAGGAATCCATATATATATATATATATATATATATATATATATATATATATATATATATATATATACATATTTCTTTGAGTAAAGTCCGACTAATTGGTAGCTTTGTGCGTGCTCTGACCACTATCCTATAACGGGCCATGTTCTTTTCCTTCAAACAGCTCCCTTTCCACTCTCTTTATACTTATTGGCTCATATGTTATCTCTTACTTAGCTTTTTCCTTCTCCTCATCCAAGCACAATACCAATTACTGCTTTTTGTTTGTGAACACAGATACAGACGTAATTCAGTACATTAGCAATGTCCTTGGCATCTCTATTTTTCCCACACTACCCCATCAGCCTGTTTTGATAAAGTACCACTTTCTGAAACTTGCTTCAAAATAACCCCCTCACACACTTTAACTTCTGAGCTACTTCCTTCTTAATTTGGTTGTGATTTTCCTCACCTGTTGAGTCTATTTCCCATTGTTTTTATAAAGGTCTCCCCCTCCTATTTCTCATTTATTTCTGTCTGCAATTTGAATGCAAAGCCCTTATCCTTGAGTGCATCCTTGACGTCTCCATTCAGCACTTTGGCTCCTGCTGAGATTCAGCTGTCTTCTTTCTTGGAAATTGCCTGTGAATATTTTTCACAAATCATTTCTGAGTTGTGTTATGAACATTGTTTGTACCTCCACTTCTCTCCTTTCACTTAACATCTTGCGCAACTCCCCTTCAGCACATATGTGGCACTGGTTTTATAGATCTTGCCTAAACATTATGAAATGTTCTAGTGTCTTCCTATATTAGCTGGTGGACAGATGTTCTTGCTTCATGGTTTTTGTGAGGATGGTTACCCTCTCCTGTTTACTCTGCATGTAGGAAATAACAGTCTACACATCTGGGGACTCCTGTCTTCTATTACCACCCCCCTATATTTCTGACCCAGCTTCTAAATCTATCGACCATCAGTCTGCTCTTATCTGGTGTATCTAGTGTATGGTGGATGTGCCTAAGCATTAGCCTTTCCTGTATTTTGTAAGCAGCTTTACTGTTGCTTTTGCTGCCATCTTCAATATACTTACCTTTTTCAACACTATCATTCTGTGCTGCTCATGTGTCCCTCCTCTTTCACCCTTCACCTTGCAGATTATCCCATTTCTTACATAAACAAGTACTTCCAGTTACACTGTCACTCCTAGGGAATGATAACCTGGAAATACCATATATAATTTGTTCTTTTCCATTGGCCTAGTTTTAGTGATGTTGGAAGTGTCTACCTTGCTCATGCCCTGGGTGGCCTGTAGTTCTGTTATTTTTCTCAGGCTCCTGGCATTGTGCATTTTATTAATTTATTAATTTATTAATTGTACATTTTCACCATCCAACCTCCTATTTTGCTCTTTTGTCTCCTCTTTCTCCTTCATATGCTTCAGACTATCGTCTGTGCTTATTCCCTTTGCCCCTTTCTACCTTTCCTTCCTTCCTTGACCAGGTCCTGCAGATATTGTGCTCATATTCATTTTCACCTCCTGCACCCCTACACCACAGTTTAAGGGCATGATGTCCACGTGGCTCACAGTCACTCAACTGAGGATGAATAGAGTTGATTGAGCACAACAGCTTAAAATAAAGGTTGCTTATTTGACTCGTTTTTGTAAATATGAACAATATTAAAATACTTTTATATGACTACATTACTGGTGGTCTGAACTTAGGAGCCTTCCAGGAAAAAGTATATAACATGCCTTGCAATGCATGTCTGTGGCTGTTTTTTCACCAAGGTATCATAACCATAGAGTGAGAGTAGTACAGTAAGGCTGTGTGGGGTTAAAGGAGATTTCTATTCAGAACTCCTCTTATTTCTGGTAGTGTTATGGCTGCTTTTTTGTGAAAAACAAATGTGAATCAAAAATTTCATATTCATAGGTTTGCCATAATTGAGCTCATTTTGCAACTTGGATGAGTTGAGGAGAGGTCGTGGACCCTGCCTACATACTTCCCGAATCTTTTTAAAGCAAAACCTCTATGTGCTAAGATGAAATCCATCCTTGGCATAATGCTGCTTCTTAGCAAATCTTTTTTCCATTTGACAATATATCCATGTCCTCTCTGTCTGTCTCTGCTGTTGGAACTATACATTGTATTAGGAGACATTCTGAAGAAAAAGTCACATTTTACTTAATGTCTCAACACCCTTGGGCCTCACATTTTTCCTCCTAGCCGATTCTTCTACTGTCAATGCCTCCCAGTCATTGGTTCTGACATGGACCATGACAGGATGCTTGTTTCTACCATCCACACTTCATTTCCTTCCTCCACACTACAGTCCAGCTTCGGTCCTGACATTATCTGCACACTTGTCCTGATTTTATACCCAGAGATCTCACCTCCTTGATAACAGATGACCACAAGTTAAATACTCCCCCAATGTTTCAATGGTATAGTGATCTAAGTCTGTCTTGCAACATCAACAGAATGGTTTGGAGGAACAGGTTTATCTCACAGAGGATACTGCTGCTGCTGTGAAACAGAATCCATATCCACATAAAACAGAGTTCATTCCTGTTCATATTCAAGCACAACATAGATCTAAGGATGGGAAATAGTACAGGATGCAGTCCTGGGGTAGATTTTCTACTAATGGACAGAGGCAGCTCCTAAAGTTTTATGCCATGCATGGGCTCCCAATTATCTATGGTATGATCCCAGTTATTCTCATTAGAGGTAATATATACAGTGGATATAAAAAGTTTACACACCCCTGTTAAAATGCCAGGTTTTTGTGATATAAAAAAATGAGACCACAATAAATCCTTACAAAACTTTTCCCACCTGTAATTAAATCAAAAGGTGCTTCAACAAAGTATTAGTTTAAGGGTGTGCATACACAACAAAGTATTAGTTTAAGGGTGTGCAAACTTATGCTTTTTATTTTTTATATTTTGTCCCCTAACAGATTTGTTTATTTTTCAATTGAATTGTACAGGCTATAGGTCACATTAATGGTGTGAAAAGTGTTGAAATTTTTTATTGTGGTCTCATTTTTTATATCACAAAAACCTGGCATTTTAACAGGGTCTATATCAGAACATCGAAGTATTAAAACTTCGAATGTTCTGATATCGAACACTACTCAGTGAGCGATAAGAATAGCGATGCTGCAAAACAGCTAAT